>NC_143423.1:3425333-3736500 GCF_059467195.1 Physcomitrium patens
AAAAGAAGATATGATAAATAAAATACTATAGGCAATTATCGATAAGATTGATCAATTTGAAAGAAAAGTCATTACAAAATATTTAAGGTGCTATGTAAAAAAAAAATGGAATTGAAGCATGTTTTAAAAAAGAAGATAATTCAATTATTTCAAGTAGCTACTATACCTAAAATAAGAAATCATATAATATCTATTATAAGATATTTTAGAGGTTTATAGAAGAAATTTTTTCAATCATTAAAAGACACGTTTTTCTTGAAAGATAGTGATTAATTTACAAAGAAATTATTTTTTGAATGGATTAAAAGGCCTAAGAAGGATCTTCTAGCAACAAAGTTATTAAAGAAGTTTGAAAAGTAATATTCTTGTTTATCAAAGAAAGACAAGAAATTATTGGATCTAAATAAAATGAAACTTTTTCTTCAAGTAGATGATAGAGAATTACAAGAAAAATGAGAAATTTTACTTGAAGATAAGGAGAAGATGAAAGATGGATAAAAAATTAGAAAAAAGTAAAAGAAGCAATAGGATTGCTTATAAAAAGAAAAAAGATAAAAGATAGGATGGATATTTAAAGACCATTATAAGTATCTCAAGTATAAATACCTATTATTAATCCTTTATCTATGATTCAATCTTCAATAGCTACATCAAAGAAAGAAAAAATGGATATTAATGAATTTATATAAGGCATGAAAGTTTTACAAATAAAATTTGTAAAATTTGAAGAAAAGGGTCTATGATTAAGAGTATCAACAAAAAAATGGTTAGGATAGATGGAGGGTATAGTGCATATGTACATGATATAATAGTATAGATCATTCAAGAAGGGAATGTGAGGATTTTAAAGAGGTGCTATGTAAAAGGATTTTTTTTCTCAAAGATGATATGATACACTTAAAAAAAAGTAGAAAAAAATTAGCAACAAACTTTGATAGTGGAAGTATAAAAGTATTGATGGTTCATATAATAGCGACAAAGACAAATAAGATTGGTCTTATTCTTGATTGTGGAGGCATAAACATTGAAGCATCAGATTATATAAGTTTATTATAGCCATTTGCAATGAAGTATGTTACAAATGAAAAGATTACTAGAGATATATTAGTCAATGTAAAGAAGTCTATTTGAAAAACTATGAGTTGAAATGATCCAATTGATAGTCTATCTATACATACATATGTTGCAAGTAGTCAACATGAGGCATTGATGGAAGAGAAGTGTAAAAGAAATGATGGAGGTGAAAGTTCATCTAAGAGAGCTATGAGATCAAATAAAAGGTGACAACAAACTATCTTGGCACATGAAGAAATAATAAAAGACACATATAAAGAAAAAAGTAAGGCACTACATTATAAATTGCAAATGGGTATTGAGGCAACAATGGATTTGAAGAAGATTTTAGAAGAGTATATTTTAAATGACAAGGTGGAATTTATATTGAAAGAAGTTCTTAGAATAGCAAAGAGAGAATTCAATGAGGTCATTATAGATATTATTAAGAAAAAATAATAATTTTTAGATGAAAATATGGCTTCAAATGCACATGGGACAAGAGTGATGATAGATGAAAATGACAATGATTATGCATATATAAATGTTTTATAAATAAAAATTATGAAAGAAGAAAAAAAATCGAAACTTTGAGTCATTATTTTTATAGTCATTAGGCAAAAGTAACAATGAAGACATTGATAAAGTTAGAAAATTTAGAAGAATCTATTATGGCATTAATTGATAATGGTTTGGACATCAATTTAATATCAAAAGAATTATATGAAAGGAGAAAATAGCCTATTGACACCAAGCATAGATGGTTGATTCTAGTGTCAAATAATTTATGAGGAGAATTATATGAAGCATGTCCAAATGTATGGATTACAATAGGAGATGTTAATAATGAGTAAAACTTCTATGTGCAAGATATGTCTACTTATCCTATCATTCTAAGACAACCTTATATTATGGCTACTTGCATAGAAATAAAGACTATGGACAATGAACTAGCAAATGCTTAGATTAGAAGTTGAGATAGAATAAGAATTATACAATTTTTGATTGTATGTGCTAATTGTTGTTCTCATTGTATTTAAGCTTCAATATATCAAAGCAATTGAACTAATAGAAGTAGATTTGAATATGAAAAAAGAATGGTTATATAAATTAGATCTGTTAGTATCACAATTGATTGTACTCTAACTATGTAAAATCAATTATCAAACTACAAAACACCAAGGGTTTCTACTTCCATCTTAATTCAACACATAATCCATTCTACGACTATCAATTCAATAATACTTCCATATTCTTATCAGTTCATTTTCCGCTTACTCTCTTTCGATTATTATATATTCAATTATTGATTTCCATCTTATCCATTGTATTCAATTTCTCAATTTATTACACAAAATTCAATATCTCGGCTTACGACTATCACAGTTTGGCACTCTAGACTAACTTCTCAATATTCAAAAACTATCCATTACTCATCAACAACAAAGAAACAAAAAGAGGTAGCACCAAGTTTGCCTCAGCTTACGACTCTCACAGTTTGGCCCTCAACTTACTTTCTTCAACCTATTTATCCTACCAAAAAGATGATCCGTTAGCTAATGGATTCTAAAAGTTATGATCCTTTGAATTCTTAACCATTTATTCCACTAACAACCTACTATTACCAATTTAACTCTCTAATCATCAATCTAATTTTCAAGGTTGTCAATAACCAACCAGTAACTTATCACAAAGTTTATTTACCTATTCTACATAGTCCCACTCCTAATTATGCAGCATCCTCACAAATATTATTTAGCCTAAACTTATAAAGATGTAGCAGCGTTGGCTTCTTCAGTCAATGGCATTGGCTTACCACCCTTTGAATTGGTGATCTTCTCCTCTTTACATCTTTGTCGTCTGTCTCGGTGTTCGATGGTTCTCTATCCAAATGTGCCATCAGATCTTCATTCAATAAATTCAATTCCTCTACCTGAGACTCACGTCAGGCAATTTGGTTGTCACGCTCCTCCAACATCTTCTGCCATTCTTTTGTCAATTTCAAAGATATCTCCAAAGGTGTTATTGTCGAATCTGGCGTATTGATCTGTACTAAATTATTGACCTCTTTCGCTAATACTGCTAGTTTAGTCTGTAACATTGCAACCTCTACTTGCAACCGTTCTTGCCATTCCTTCCAATTGATCGCCATCCTTACTGTCTCATATATCATGTTGTCTATTGGCTCTAGGCTAATATTGTATAGTCTTCCAATGTTTTATCTTGTATTTAGCCATTGTCATATTGTAACACGACTATATAGTGAAAGATGATAATATGGATCTTATTATAGAAGAGCCAAGTTAAAAGAAAAAGTAGAAAAATATGGATAAAAGATAGGAAGGTAGTAAAACTTTTAGTAGCAATGCTGCCTTTTTAGAAAGGTAACTTCTACTTACTTTGTAGGACCATAAATAAGACAAAATAAGGTAGATTATAAAAATAAATAATATAGAAATCTTTAGGAACAAGTTAAGAGTAAATTCCAGTAAAAATTACTTAGAAAAACTAGATATTAATACCCGGAGAGGGCCGGTTATGAACTAGGGTCGAAATCAGACCCTGGGGCACAAACTCAAGTCTGGACAACGACTCCGGAACTCTTTGGCAGATCGGAGAGTGGAATTTGATAGAAGATTGGATAAGATTTCTATAGACGTTGATTTTGGATGATTTGGAGTTGTTATGACTTTGTAAGAGCTTTGCAAAGTCAAGGTCTATTTTGGATAACTTGGATTTTATGAAATAAAATAGGATTTACGTTTTAGGTGATTTCAAGAGTTTTGTAATAGATCTAATGGTAAAATTTTGTAGGTTTATGGTTATAACTATATTCAATGTGTATTATAAATTTGAGCTCGATCTAACGGTTGAATTCAGGAATATTGAGGTTTAAGTGGGTCAAGATCTCAAAAAGTAGATTTTTAAGTCTAGTAGGCATTTTTAAAATTTCTTGAAATCTACTTGTTGGATTAGAGTGAAACTTAAGTGAGAGGATATTAGACTTAATTTTCTATGTGTTTGAAAATTTTGAGATCAATCAAATGGTGCAAAGGAGAGATATTGGCTCTGGAAGATTAGTATTAAGATTGGAGAAGGAGGCCGACCAATATCCGAGCACATTTTTGAGGTTATCGTCCATTTGGATATTTGATCCTTTTCAATTTTTTTGTGCTTGTTTTTAACATATTTGTTTAGAAGTTTGCAAAATTTGAGTTAAGATCAATGGTTTATTTATTAGTTATTGAGGTTTAAATCTTTTGTAAGCATTACTAGGATTAGATTTAGGGTTTAGGATTTGGTTAGGGTTTGGTTTAGGGTTTAGGGTTTGGTTAGGGATTTATTTAGGGTTTAGGATTTGGTTAGGATTTGATTAAGGATTTAGGATTTATTTAGGATTTGATTTAGGATTTGATTTAGGATTTAGGATTTGAATTAGGGCTTGATTAGGATATGATTTAGGGTTTAGGATTTGAATTAGGGCTTGATTAGGATTTGATTTAGGGTTTAGGATTTGATATGGATTTGATTTAGGGTTTAGGGTTTGGTTTAGGGTTTTGTTAGGATTTGATTTAGGATTTAATTAAGATTTGGTTTAAGGTTTGTTTAGGATTTGATTTAGGATTTAAGATTCAATTAATTTTGGCCTAAAGTTTGAATGAAATTCAATAGGATTTTAACTAGAATTAAATTAAGATTGAATTGAGATGTATTTGAGTGATATTTGTCTTCTTTTTAATATTTTTTTAAGAATTTTTATTGTTTCTTTGAAATTTCTTTGAGATTTTTTTGAATTTGATTAAGCTTCTTTAGCATTATTATAGTCTAATTAGAGCATTTTTAATATTCTATTAGAATCAAGATTTTATTATTGTAATTTTAATTCTTCTTTCCACAACCAGATGCCTGGAGTATTCTGAAGTAAGACTTCACATATTATGACACCGTGAGTGCTTCGATTGTACTATTTATAAAATGAGTTCTTCGATCACTAACCAATTCTTATGGACAACCAAACCATGTAATAATATTTTCATACAAAAAGGTTGCTACTGTATTGCACTATCGGTTTTCGTAGCTACGGCTTCAGTCCATTTTGTTATGTAATTTGTTACTACCAATGTATACAGTTTTTGTCCATTTTTTGAGGCTAGTATAATTGGTCCCACAAAATCAATTTTCCATTTTTTAAAAGATGCTTGAGCTAGAATTGGTACCAATAGCATTGCTGAAGTTCTAGTAGGTCAACCCGTTCTCTAACATGGGTCACAATGATGGACGAATTAGTCGGCATCTGCAAACATTGTTGGCCACCAATAACCAACCTATAAAGCTTTACGAGTCGTGCTATCCCCCGCAAAATATCCACTACAACTGTCCAAGTGGCAACCTTTCAATAGAATACGCACTTCAATCTGATAAATATAGCGTTGCAAAACTCCATCCTTACCTTGTTTATATAAAGCTTCATCAATCATCGTATAAGGTGCACATTTTAATATTAAGCAGCGTTTAAGCTTTTCATTAAAATTGGATGGAAAGTTTTGAAATATCAAGTATTGAATTATTTCACTATATTCTGGAGTAATTACATCTACCGCAAACAGTTCCGCATCAGATAGTGTATCGTTAATGGGTTCATTATCCAATATATTAAATAACCAAGATAAATGGTCCGCATTGGAATGTGATTTTTTTTGGTCTTACTTGAATAGTAAAGTCAAATTCTTGCAAGAATAGAATCCATCGTGTAATATGACCACTCAATTGAGGCTTATTAATCATATATTTTAAAGCATCATGATTGACATGAAAAACAAATTTATAACCAAGAAGATAATGTCAAAACTTTTGTATGGAATAAATCATTCCCAATGCTTCTCTTTTGGTTATTGTATAATTTCTTTCAGCTGCTATCAATTGACAACTTGCATAATAAATAGGGTGATCAAAACCCTGGTCATCTTTTTGGCTTAGCACAGAACCAATCATGACATTAGATGCATCCATATAAACTTGAAATGGTTTTATCCAACCAGGTGCCACCAATATTGGTGCTGAAACCAATTTCTGTTTCAATGTTTCGAATGCAATTGTACATTCCTTTGTCCAAAATGGACTAGTCTCATCGATTGGTGGTTTCTTCAAGAGATTTGTCAAGGAAAGACATATAAATACGAATAGATAGATAAATTACTGATAATAACTGACATGGCCGACAAATGCTCGAACACTTGTAACAGTATTTTCTTGCTTTAATTCTACTATAATCTTTATTTTATCTAGATCTGTAGCAATGCTTGCCATCGAAACTATATGATCCAACAGTTTACTAGAAGGTACATCAAATTGGTACTTTTCTAAATTTAAAGAAATTCCATATTTGGCACATTGATTCAAACATTGATCGAGATATTTTAAATACCTACCTCTAATACTAAATGTACAGAAATCATTTAGGAATATTTCTATTGAAATTCATAGATAATCTTGAAATGCTTGCATCATTATCCTTTGAAATGTAGTTGGTGCATCACAAAGCCCAAACAACATAACCTTAAAGGCAAAGATCTCTCAATTCGTAGTAAAAGTAGTTTTTAACTAGTCTTCTTTTGCAATCTTAACTTGATTATAACTGGAGAATCCATCAAGAAATGAATAACATTCATGTCCAGCGACGACATTCAATATAATATCCATGAATGGTAAAGAAAAATAATCTTTCTTGATAGCCGCATTAAGTTTTCGAAAATCTTGACAAATTCAGATTTTCTCGTTCTTTTTAGGCACCATAACAATTGATGAAATCCATTCACTGAAAGAAACTAGATAGATAAATCCAACCTCCAAGAGTTTATCTAGGTCTTCTTTTACCATAAGTGAGTATTTTAGATTAAGTCAATGTTGTCTTTAGCATACTGGTGTAGCGTTCTCCTCCAATATACTTCGATGCTCACAAATTTCAGTTGGAATTCCTTTCAAATCTGTATACGACCATACAAAAGTAGATTTTTGCATTAAAAATTAATCCATCCAAATTTCTTTCTCCTTACCTTTTATACTATCGTAAATCTGAATGATTTGGAGAGCCTCTCCTATACCTAAATTAATTGGTTGACATCGTAGAATTTCAGGAGTCTCTAGACTGATATTCTGTTCAATTTTAAAATCTTTCATAAAATCTGATACATTAGAACTTTCTAATTTCAGTTCCATAATACTAATGTGATTAACATCCCATCTATTCATCCAATATGTAATCATATGATCAGAATTGTCAATAACATCTAAAAAAAACTAAGTACTCTTTCGGTCCTCTACACACTTATTTCATTCTAGTGTGCTCGACAACTTATCTTATATCAGCATAAATAAGGTCAGGTGCACCAATTTCTTCTTGTATATACTCATCTTTACAATCCGATGTGAATTTTGAACTGATAACTTGAGTTTCTCCGTGATATTGGACAGGGTACATTTGAAGCACAATTTTATCATTACCTTTCTTAATTGTCAATGTACCATAGCTCAGTCATTTTGAGCTTTAGCATGATACAACCACGGTCACCCCAATAAAATTAAATATGACAATATAGAGCTTTGCAATCAAAAAATAATATAATCAATTTTATAAGTAATCTCCACAATTATTATATTAATATTTTGTAAAATATCCATAGGTTTAACTCGATTGGAGTCAAGCCATTCTCAAAACCATTGTAATAGGCAATAAGTGATCCAAACCCAATTCCTCCATTGTAGCGACATTCATAAGATTTATACTAGATCCTTTGTCAACTTGCACTCCCGATAATAACACTCTATCAATTGAGACATCAATCGAAGGTGCATCTGGATCAAGATTCAAACTTACTTCTCGGATTTTTTTATTTGGAGATCTACAATAAATTAATAAAGAATTCAAGATAGTTTGGCACTTAGGTGCTACCACCAATAGTTGCTTCATGGAGATCGTGGACTGTATAGTGCCCAAATCTTTTAGAATATCATATGGTTCTGTATTAGTGATAATTTCCAATGTCTGTTTCTTCTTCCCAATCTTAGACACCGATGCAGATAAATTGGTTTTCTCTATATTAGAAATTGATAGAGCTACTGGAACTAAATTTGACGAAGGCTGTAAAATTGGTTCTTTCAACAGGTAAGATTGTTCTCCCAATTGGGCTGATATTGGTTCCTTGGAATTCACGCCTCTTAGAGGATCTTTCAATGGAAAAGAAGTTTTTTGAAACTATGTAGAGAACAAAATAACTTGACATGGAACCGAAGCCTCCATAATTGGTACCTCATTGGAGTGCACAACCGATTTAGGTCTTATACTGAGTAAAGGGCCCATATCAAGATCTGGATTGGATGTCCCCATAATTGGGTCCAATTGGCCCTTCGCTTCAAGATCACCCAAATGTTGAATTGGTCCTTTCTCCTTTTGTTGACTTCTTATATGGACAGCTTAGACTACTTCTACTCAATGAACTGGTGAATCTTGAGGACCTTGATTTATCTCTTACATTTTTTCTTAGCTTTGGATTTGCTGATCTCGATTATTGAAATTGAACGGAGCATTACATTGCTGATAAGTATGTCCCGATTGCTTGCAATTCGTACATATTGGCGCATAATCATCAATGGTTCTAAGATTGAGACATTCACTGGCATAATGATCAGTCTGTTTGCAATGGAAACAATAAAGTGGTCTTCTTGTACCCCCATCTGACATATTAGATGTCTCCACCGATATATACCTACTAGGCTTGTTCTATGTAGGGTTAGAAAATGATCCTAGTTGTCCCATTCATACAAAAGGTGCTTGGTTCGATGATGCCAGTGGAGCATAATATTGATATCTCTGCTGCTCCTTCTCATAGTTCTGAGGGTTTGATGCACACCCTTGATTAAAATTGGAAATTCAAAAGTTATTGAATGTTTGATTTTCTCGATTAGATCGATTTTTATTCCATCCATATGTATTTTCCATTTGAACTTGATTGACTTTCCACTGAGTCAGTGGAATCATAGTTTGATTACTAAATTGTTGTTACTTTTGTAAATGCTAGCAGTTTTAGATAGGGTGCTTTCCTCCGTAAAATGTACATTGAACACCCGTTTGTCTGGGTGATAGACATTCCGTATCAAAATGACCTTATTCCTTATAATTATTACACCATACATTAGGTCTCGTATTAGAAGGCTTATGTCGTTTCTCTTTATCTTTAGCCAAATTCATGGCCAATTCTTCCATTTTCTTTGTTAGATTTAATAACAAGGCTTTATTTAGATCTTTAACAGTTGCATTTGTAAAAAACTCCGGTTGTTGATAGGTTGATGATGTAAAATAAGGTGTCATTGTTATTGGCGCTATTGCTTAGAGTGGTGTAGCATTAATTGGTTGTTGCAACATAACATTATTCACATTGGAGACAGCCATTTATGGATAATTATCCATCGACACATTTCTTGATTGTATTTGTTAGCTTCTTGAACTTCGAATTATTATAGCCCCTACTGTTAACAATTGGTCATAATGACATTCTTCCCACACCTTTGCTCATGCCAACGATGCCTCTACCATAGCTAGTCGAGCCTCTTTTACAAACATTTTTAATTCTAGTGGATGCAAACCATTGATTAATATTGACAATATAAATACATCTGGCATTTGATTATTTGACCATTTATAAAGTATATGCACGATCCGGCCATAATAGGACTCTACGGATTTTTCTGCAAATATCCTGCTATTCATAAAACTTTCTCGAAGCCGATCTTCAAATCCAATTGGTCTAAAATGAATTAAGAAGGCATTCTTTAAGGCCTCCCAATTGAGTAATCTATCCAGTAGTTGCCAAATATACCATTCAAAAGCTGTATCTTTTAAAGTTATTGGCAACCATCTCAATCAAATGTCTTCAGTTCTACCATTATTAGCCACACAGGCTATCAAGAATTGAGATATATGGTGATCGGGATCAAAGCCCGACCAACCACTAAAAGTAGGTAATGGTGCCACACTTGTAGTTTGGTCTCCTACTGCTCCCATTTGTACCACAATTGGTACTTCTGGCACTCCCACGGCCATTGGTGTTATTATTGGTCTCCTTACCATTTGAATCTTAATTTTTCTTCCTTTGATTTTTCTTGGACCTGCAATTTTTTTTTGTTGTTCTCGTAGGCTATTTCTTATGCATAATTACTCTTCTCTTTCTTTCGCTTGTCAATTATATCTCTGATAATCCTCCCCCCTGTAATTATCACTCATAATCTTTCATTCTTCTTTACAAAATCAATACTGCCTTAAATTATAACTCACATATTTGTAACTCTAAAACTGGTTCTTCTCACGTTCTCATTCAACATATAATTCCATCTCCTATACAATCAATTTCTAACATTTCATATTGTTATCATTTCCTCGACAGCGATGCCAAAATGTTGTTCTCGTTGTATTTAAGCTTCATTATACCAAAGCAATTGAACTAATAGAGATAGGTTTGAACATGGAAAAAGACTGGTTATATGAATTGGATCTGTTAGTGTCAAAATTGACTATACTCTAACTATCTAAAATCAATTATCAAAGTACAAAATACTAAGGCTTTGTACTTCCATCTTAATTCAACACATAATCTATTCTACGACTATCAATTCAACAATACTTCCATATTTTTATCAGTTCATCTCATGTTTACTTTCTTTCGATTGTTATATATTCAATTACGAATCTCCATCTTACCTATTGTATTCTATTTTTCAATTCATCACACAAAATTCAATATCTCGGCTTACAACTATCACAGTCTGGTATTCCAAACTAACTTCTCAATATTCAAAAACTATCCATTACTCGTCAACAAGAAAGAAACAAAAAGAGATAGTACCAAGCTTGCCTTGGCTTACGACTCTCATAGTGTGGCCTTCGGCTTACTTTTTTTAATCTATTTATCCTACCAAAAAGATGATCCGTGGATGAGCAGATTTCAAAGGTTATGATCCTTTGAATTCTTAACCATTTATTCTACTAACAACCTACTGTTACCAACTAAGCTGCCTAACCATCAGTCTAATTCTCAAGGTTGTCAATAACCAACCAGTAACTTATCAAAAAGTTTATTTATCTATTCTATACTAATCATAAGAAGAACTATGGGAGTTTAAGAGAAAAAACTTTACCAAAGGTCACTAAAAAATTTAGAGATGAACATGTCAGGGATTTTCACCATATGCCATTATAAAATAAGCTTGGAATGGTAGAAAAGATGATGGCTTTCCACTTATTAAAAAATATTAAGCCATTATTGTATTATCATAGAATGATGTTATAGATATATATCTATTATAATTATTACTTATGAAACAAGACCAATCTATTTCAAGAGTCTAAGATCCTTTTAATCCACAGCAGTAGAAAATTTTATCATAAGGTAGAAAAAACTAGATCAAAAAAAAATTAAACAAGATTAAATAGAATGGGATATGGAAGATAAAACTAAACAATTGGAATCTGAATAAAATCAAATCAAATCAAATAAAAAAAAAACATACAAAATTCCATTGTATTAAGAAATAGGATCTGAAATCATACTTGACCAAATGCCCCAAAAAGCCCTATTTAGTCTTATTTATACTTTATTCTATCTCCTTAGACTTTTTAGAATATTTTTAGATAATAGACTTCACTTTGATAACTCTCTTAAATTCCTTCTAGAAGTTTCTATTGTAGATCGTATTTGGATAACCATCCTAAGTCTATTCTAAAAGGTTTTATGATAGATCCTACATAGTCCACTAACCTAACTTCAATTCTAAAAACTTCCATGGTTCTAACTATCTATTCTTATGTGTCAATAATACAAATATCTTATATGTATTCTATTACTGTTAATCTCCTTCCACTAATGCAGGATGTCCTCGTTTCACTCCAAATGGTATTTCCAAATTGTCTCTTAGCAATGGATAAGGTTTTGTGCAGATTCTCATATTGCATTGTAAATGGAATAATCTTTCTAAAGAACTTAATATTGAAGTTGTGGACGTCCACTACCATGGCAAAGGTAGTAATGCTCCAAAATGCTATCCACCTCATATTCTAGTTAGTCATTAACTACTACTGGTAGTGGTCGTTGGTGTCAATCCAAAAAGCAATTTTGCTTAGTATAAAATTCTTTTATTTGTGAAACATGGAAAATTAGATACATCCAAATATATAAAAGAAGTTAGAAGTAATATGTGTATAGAATAAGTAGTTATTTTCAAAATGTAGATACCTAGTGTATAGTGTAAACATGGATAGATAACTGCTGAAAAGGTGGTTCAGTAGGTAGAATGGATGAATAGTCAAGAAAAGTAGTTATCATCTATAGTATAGGAGTCGGTATCTCAGGGTAGTATAAGGAGGATGGGAGAGGGGAAGAAAATACAAGACTGTGAGAGTTGTGAACCGAGGGCCAGATTGCGATAGTAGTGAGCCAGGGATAAGCTTAGTGCTATCTCTTCTTCTTAGTTTTCTTGTTTCTTTTGTTTAAGTGTTGATTCTAGTGAAGAGAATCAATTTAATGAAATAATGTTTGATTTATGAAGTTATTTATGGATCACTATTTATCAATTGTTGTGAAAGATTGAGGACGTATGGAAGTTTCCAGTCACTATTTATCGCAAGGTTGTAAGTTTAGTAGAAAGGAATTATAATTGAAGGAATTGTCTTGAATAGATTCTGTGGATTGGAAGTTGTTCGTTCCAGGGTTTAGAATATGCTTGTGTATTCGTGAATTACATAGGGTATTGAAATCGTAGTCGTGGATGTTATTGTATTGAGATGAGAGAGTGGACAGTAGGAGAAAAAGTTAAGTGTTCTTCGGTATGGTAAGCATTCAGCAGTAGCGGTTAATTACATGACCCTAATAATTGGAGCTCATATACATGGTCTTTCCTTGTGTTCGAATCCTCCTATATGGGTTCATGCTGGGAGGTTTCTTCCGGAATAAGTAAAATGAGCAATCACATTTTGGCGTCGCTGTTGGAGATTGACAACATTATTGAGTGTTAGGAATTAACTATCGAAGCAGTAAAGGAGATTAGGAAGCAAACTCAATAGAAATAATAAAAGAGTATGGTTATTAAGAATGAGAATTTAACAGCAAAGAGAATAAAGAAATCAAAGGAAAGAACAGAGCGATCGTAAGCAAGAAATTTGTTACATAATGAGCAAGATCACAAATTGAAAAAGAAGCATCCACAAAGTTGGATTAAGCCTTGGTTGCATGCCTGTCGGCATATTCAATCGTACCTAGAAGATGATCGACCTCTAATATTTCAGAAGTACATACCATTAAAGAAATTACCAAGAGCACTCGTGGGGAGCGCTGCTAATAGTCTAGTAAACCTCTCGAAGCCGTTAATGGAAAATAATGAAGACACCAAGGAATTAAGTATCCCACTAGGTATCTTCTCAATTAGAAATACGTCCGATCCTAAGAAGACTGGTTCTAAAGATTGGCATAAATCACTTGCCAATAAAGACTAATTCAGAGTTTATCAAAACTTATCATTTTTACCTCATATTCAACCAGTAAAATTATTTGGAGATAATAATAGTCAATCGAGAAGGTCTGGAAGTCCGAAAAAGACTTTTGTAGGAGACAGTTTTTATTTTAATAAGAAATTGAGCGCAACACCGATATCTTTAATGACATCCGAAGGACCAGTAGTTCCGATTGCAGTTCAAATGGGTACAGTGGGCGACCGAACGACTAGCATCGTGCCATTACCTACTTTTCTGGATTTGCCAGGTGCAGATCTAGATCAACATTTGTCTCAATTCTTGATGGCGTGTGTAGTCAATAATGGAAGAACAAAGGACATTTAGCTGAGATGGCTGCCAGCAACATTGAAAGATACAGCATTTGAGTGGTATAACCGCCAACCTGTGGAACAATTTATCAATTGGGAGTCATTGAAAAATGCATTTTTAGCCCATTTTTGACCAATTGGTTTTGAAGAACGTCTTAGAAAAAAATTAATGAACAGCAGAATGGAACTAGGGGAAGCAGTACAGCCATATTATAGTCGTGTAGCAAATATACTTCAAAAAAGGCCAAATAACCAAATACCTGAATCATTTGTGTTGTCCATATTGGTTAATGGACTACATCCACCAGAATTGAAAATGTTTGTAAAGGAGGCCCAATCAGCCACCATTGCATCATCTCTTGAGCGAGCAAAAGTATGGGAGGAATGTCACTATGATCAAAACTTAACAGTTGGAGCCACGATGATTCCATCTCAAGGAGATTATCAAATGACAAATTGGAATGACGCATTGAAAAGTTATCTGGGAAGGAATGATTATGGTACAATTCCACAGGGAATAGTGGATGCCGTTCTAATGCACGCTGTACTACCATCATCATCACACATATATGTGCCTTAGTTCGTGTATCAGAAATCAATACCTACAAAAGAATTACCAAATGCATTGATATCAAGGAATCTCAATGAATCATTGCTGTTAACATTGACAAAAAAAATGGATGAATTGGCTGTGAATCTGGCAAAAGATAAAGAAAAAAGGCATAAACCAACCAATATGCGTCCCAATGTCTGATGCAGCAATTGTAAGGAGTAAGGTCATTTAGTAACAGAATGTCTTTCACCACCCCAAATGATTGTACAATGTACCTTTTGCGGGGGTAAGCATATTACCACCAACTGTTGGAATTTATGGAAGCAACAACAACTCAGTAACTAGATAATAACTCAACCAACTTTGTGGGATGTCAATTAAGTACAAATGAATAATAGGTTTGGCTAGAATGGAAATCAAGCAAATAAACAAAACAGGAATTATTCTAATTTTCTCAACTCTGAATTTTACCAAGAAGGTGTATCCAATACTCATGGATTAGCGATGAACCAACCAGGATACCATCAATATCCACCCATGATGAAGCCAATGCCAAACATTATAGTAACAATGGGTCAACCAAGATCCTTTACTCATCCGACATGGAACAGACCTAACTGTTATATACCAGTAGAGACACCCATTATCCCTGAAGGAGTTGGGAGGAGACCACTTCGTTGCTATCATTGCAGACAAATTGGACATTATGTGAGTGAATGTCTTAATCCAAGGGCCAGTGATGACTATGCTCCAATATATAGAAATTGTAAGTAATCTGGTCACACGTATCAGCAGTGCAATGCACCCTTTAATTATAATAACCGGGACCAGCAAATACAAATAATTCAACTGACAAAGGATAAAGGCCCTGTTCAACGAGTCTCACCAGTACATTCGTGTCGAGGTGGTAAACGTAGTGCTTACCAGAGGCCAACAAAAAGACAAGAATCTAATTCAGGATATGGATGAATCAATCGTAGGAGAGCAAGTAGCATCGTCGATGGGGCTAAATGAACCAATATCAGTATTGGAACGTATCCCAATATTGAGACCTCAACAGACTGAGGAATCCAATTTGGTCCCACATGCCAATTTGCTGGGACCATCCAATCTTGGTCCTGTTATGGGCTTCGTATCCAGTATGAGACTTGGCTCAGTAGTACAATCCAATGAGGTTCCAATTACGGAGGCTTCGGTTTCGTTCCAAGCACTTTCGATCTCTACGCAGTTCCGAGAAACGTCTTATCCATTGAAAGATCCTCTTGGGGGCAAAAATTCCAAGAAAGTCCAAGCTGTTGTTCCAATTCCGAGTCGAGGGCGAAAGAATATCTTACCTCACGGAGTTAAACTTAAACCAATGAAAAGAAAGAGGGCATTAGAAATTATTCTAAATATAGAATCCAATGATATTTTGAAGGATTTGGATGCTATTCGGCCTTCTATTTCTATGAAGCAACTTCTAGCGGTTGCACTAGATTACCATTCTACATTGAATTCATTGTTAATACGGCATAGGCACTATAATAAAGAAGTTTGTGAAGTCAGTTTGAACCCTGACCTAAGTGCACCAACCATCGATGTTTCGATTGACAATGTTATGATCTCGGGTGTTCAAGTGGGTGGTGGTTCCAGCGTCAATTTAATGAACGCTGATACAATGGATGCTTTAGATTTGGAACACTTAATATCCACGACATTGGTATTACGGATGGCAGATCATAGTCGGGTTTAACCAATGGATATCTTACGAAGTGTTCAAACTATGATTACTGGTATTGCATATAAAATCGACTATATCATCTTTTGGTTACAACGTTTGACTTTATCATATCCAATTTTATTGGGACGACCCTGGCTTTATCAAGCAAAGGCCAAGAACGATTGGGATCAGGGTACTTTGATAATTGGCAAGGGCAGAGACAAAATAGTATTACAGATGTACCCGATACGCTATCACAGGGAGTCTCAATTGCCAGCATCTGAATTAACGTTGGACGATGAGCTTAGCTTTGATGACGACGCACTAGCACCAATTACGGAGGTGCCCATGGAGGCAGTACTACACCTTGGAGTTTTGTACCAATATGGAGGTCCAGGTGAGTACTTGATATACCCAACGGACTCGGAAAATTCAGATTATGTTAGTACTGATTAGATGACCAAGTATGATGTACACCATGTTAGTGCCCTGGATACAGGATTCAGTACTTCATACATGTCAAACTTACCAACTGACTTTAAATCAATGCGGGGGTTGAAACAGAACATCACCATTGCACCTTTATGTCAAACTATCAACTTGGCGACCACAGCAAAACCTCAGACAATTAAGGTCTACGAAGGCATTAAGGAACAAGAGTTGACCTGCTGGACCGAATTTTTCTTGCATCATAAATCCACTTTTGCTTGGACTTGTGATGATTTAAAAGATATTCCCATTGAAGTTTGTGAGCATCATATCATTTTAGAGGAGAATGCTAAACCGGTATGGCGGAGGCAACACCGACTTAATCCTAAATATTCCCTCATGGTGAAAGAGGAATTGGATAAACTTCTCGACATGGGTTTTATTTATCCTATTTCGCATAGTGCATGGGTGTCGCCAATCATGATGGTACCGAAAAAGAATGGGAATTGTCAGGATTTTCAGAAACTTAATGCGGCTACTAAGAAAGATTACTTCTCATTACCTTTTACGGACAGTATGGGTAACATATTGTTATTATTACCACTAGATAAAATAATAGGAGTGGGGCACCAGTTAAAGTCATTTTGTGGTGTTGTTTTGGGTTGGCTGGAGTGCCATTTTCTTATATTTCTTGTGTTTTTAAGAGTAGTAGTTCCAGTTAAGAGTTAACAGTGAGGAGCCAATCACAAGAAAGAGAGTGTATGGTAGAGATCCATAGGCAAGAACTATTTCGGACTCGCAGTCATTCAATTTTGGAATTAGAAAAAGCGAAGGATCAGTTGGTAATGGAACGAGAAAAGATCGAGTTATTGGCGCAAGAGAAATTGGTATACAGTGACCAATACAGATGTGAAATGGAGCAGTTAAGGGCTGAAATTGAGGCCTTGAATGCCGAGGTGACAAGATTGGCAGAGGATTTAGTCAATATTGGTCAAGTACAAGTATGGACATTGCGAGTTTCCTAAGTTCCAGAAGAGAGGAGTCACTTTTAGTACTAGTTGGAATTGAGAGATGTCCAGATCCTGAAATTGGAAGCTCAAGTCCGTGAACTGGGCAAGTACAATGAAGACCTTTCAGCTCAGTTGAGGCAAGAGCCAATGGAAGGATTGGAGGAGGATGAAAATTTGCAGTTGGAACCGGAATCAGTGGAACTAATAACAGATACTGTAGCAATTGATTAATTAGATAGGCTAGAGGGATCACAGATTTTGTAGAATTTTATTAGATAATTTTTAGATAGGTATCAATTGAGTATTTGCAAGGACGCTGTACAGTTAGGAGTGGGGCTATGTAGAATAAGTAGTTATTTTCAGAATGTAGATACCTACTGTATAGTATAAACAAGGATAGATAACTGCTGAAAAGGTGGTTCAGCAGGTAGAATGGATGAATAGTCAGGAAAAGTAGTTATCATCTATAGTATAGGAGTCGGTATCTCGAGGTAGTATAAGGAGGATGGGAGAGGGGAAGAAAATGCCAGATTGTGAGAGTTATGAGCCGAGGGCCAGACTGCAATAGTATTGAGCCGGAAATAAGCTTGGTGCTTTCTCTTCTTCTTAGTATTCTTATTTCTTTTGTTTAAGTGTTGATTCTAGTGAAGAGAATCAATTTAATGAATTAATATTTAATTTATGAAGTTATTTATGGATCACTGTTTATCAATTGTTGTGAAAGATTGAGGACGTATGGAAGTTTCCAGTCACTGTTTATTGCAAGGTTGTAAGTTTAATAGAGAGAAATTATAATTGAAGGAATTGTCTTGATTAGTTTCTATGGATTAGAAATTATTCGTTCCAAGATTTAGAATATGCTTGTGTATTTGTGAATTACACAGGGTATTGAAATCGTTGTCGTAGATGTTATTGTATTGAGATGAGAGAGTGGAGAGTAGGAAAAAAAGTTAAGTATTCTTCGGTGTGGTAAGCATTCAGTAGTAGCGGTTAATTGCGTGACCCTAACAATTGGAGCTCATATACATGGTCATTTCCTGTGTTTGAATCTCCTTATACTGGTTTATGCTGAGAGGTTTCTTCCGGAATAAGTAAAACGAGCAATCACAATGTGACATCTAAAATTTCTACAAAAATATAGAAAGATTCAAGCCATCAAGGTGTCAATTTATGGGTTTGGATTGATGTAGCAAGTCGCAAGTTGGCATTGAAAATTAATACATGATCATCCTCCCTGAAGGTCTTGTATTGTTGGTGGTTACCTACATACTGCTTTTGACAATTTTTATTTTATAAGGAGACAATGTTGTGCCTCTTATAAGGCTATTGTAAGGTGTTGTATAAACTCCTTCATTGTCAAGTTGTTGGTATCAATGAGATAATAGAGAGTTGCTAGCATAATTAGATATTGATCAGTATTAAGAAAAAATAGTGAATAACTAATATTTGCTTGAATATTATGATTATAAGAAAATGGTTATAGCATATGAATACTTGATTTCAACCATAAATGGTTGCAGCATATCTTTTAAGGTTTGATTTGCACGTTTTATTTGTCAATCTATTTAGAAATAGAAGACTGTAGATATAAAAAGTCGTGTATCTAGTACCTTAAATAAGGCTTATCAAAAAATTTCCATGAAGTATGCATCTCAATCTAAAATAATGACACAAAGTAATTTATGGTGACAAAAGACAATAACTACAATATGATTATGAAGCATCTACGATAAACACGTAATAAGATCTATAGTCACATACTTCCAATGTACTATAATTAATAGAATTGACTACAATAGTCCAAGAAATACTGTGTTGCGTGCTTTATTATGTTGACATGACTCATAAGAGCATACAAAAGCTTGAACATCATGATCCAAACTTGTCTAAAATCATATCTTTAAGATCCATTTTAGAATCTTCTCTCATTCCAACTATTAAGATATTGAGATGTCATATCCTTCTTTAAGTATGTCTGAAGTATAACATTGTTGGATACATAAATCTGCTTCTTGAAATAAATCTTGTTCCATATGCACACCTTCAAAAGACACCACATGCCTAAAAAAGGTGACTGCCAACTTTCAAAGTTCACATTTTGATTGCTTGCAATAGAAGCAACTATCTTATAGTTGACGCAACACTTCTAGTAGGTATTGCTTATGTTCTTTAAGGATTTTATTATATGCAAGAATATCATTAATAAAAAAAATTACATACTTATTTAAAAGGTTCTAAAATAATTTATTCATGTAACTTATAAAAGAAGCTAGAGCATTATTAGAGAGGTCAAAAGATAAAATCAACTATTTGAAATGTCCATAGTGCTTACAAAATACCATCTTTTGTACATCTTTTCTTACAATAGGTATTTATTAATAGCCACTCTGAAGATCTAATTTACTAAAGATAGTCATATTTTAAAATTGATCAAGAAGATCATCTACGTATAGAAGTGGATATGTATTCTTCATAGTTTGCTTATTGAGGCCTTTATAGTCAATGCAAAGGTAAAGTCTACCATCCTTCTTAGCTACAAAGAATATAGGTGCTTTCTATAGTGATGTGTTTTTTTTGAATGAGCCATTTTTCTAAGACTTTGTTTAATGTCTTCCACAGTTCTTCAAGTTCTTTTGGTACTAAGCAATAAATTAGTCAACTTTCTGGTTTGGCTCCAAACAATAGTTCTATTTGAAAAGAGGTACTTCAATTAAGAGGCATGCTACTAAATAAGTCGGTTGAAAAGACATCCCGATATTCTTGTATGAATTGATCTGCCTATTCTACTCCTTTGTCTATCTTTCTTACCATTGATGTAAAATTTGGAACCACTATATATATTCATTGTTTACGTTGTATTTTCTTCTTCATAAAAGTTACTCCTATAAGTAAGTCTTTGATTGCAGATTATCTTTCCTCTTCACTTGATGTGAAGATACAAAGAATCATTTTGCATCTACCATCTTTAAAAGAGATTGTCCTTGCTATTCAATCAATTTACTTATTTTCCACCTTTAGCCATGGCATACCAAGAATAACATCATATCTTAGCTTTGTTACCTTCAACGTCTCTCTTAAGAAATAGGTGTTAGTCAACCTTAAGGTTTCTTCTTCATATATTTTACTCAATACATTTTTTCAGCCATCTGTAAGGTATATACTTCCTCTATTGATTGCCTTAATTTTAATTCTAAGTGAGTCGGTAATTTTAATTAAGATATTATTTTTTGTAGAGCTATAATCTATAAACACTTGACATAATTTTTTTTTTAATAGTCTTGTTAGATGTATTAGTTGATTTTTTTTATAGTTGTCCAATGTCATGCCATTTGTCTTTGAAAAACAATAGCTATTTCCAATATTGGCCCTCAGTGCCTTTACTAGTAAGCCTCATTTTCTTGCTTTATCTCATTATTAATTTGGTAAATTTAAAAACTATGGACCTGCCTTGTTTTGTTGATGCTTAAATTTTGGCATTTTGGACAACCTCCAATCTCATGGCTTAGCTTTTAATAATAGAAATATAATCCCTTCTGTACTAATATTTGTCATCTTTGTGATATCAATGATCTTTGTAGGGCATCAATTTCTATTGGCATTCGTTGTTTTGCTATAGTATTAGATAGCAGTATAAGACTTTGTACTATAGGTCGTGCTCCACGATTTTTGAAATCTATAGCATCAACTCTCTTTGCAATCCAAATTGTCTCTTCAAATATTTGAGATTCTTTAGTTTCACCTCTCATTGGACTCTAGGTTTCAACCCTTGTAACAATTGATCCTTCATCTTTGTTTTTAAAACATTACTAATTTAGAGACATAATGATTTGAATTGCGAGGCATAATCTTGTACCAACCTAGATTGTATAAGATTTATCAATTGATCACGTGCTATCTTCTTCACATTGATGGGCCAAAATTGATTTCTAAATTCGGTCTCAAATTCCTCTCAATTATAAAATCCACCTTAAACTCCATAACTTTGAATTCAATGTTGCTACCAAATGGTTGTCCTATCTTTCAAATAGTTGGATCCTTATATAATCCCTTGAGTAGTATTTGTCTCAAATAGCTAGAAGTATTCTTGCATGTTGAAGAGCCATTGACATACATCTTCTTGTCTTGAAGTCCTAGAGTATGTATTAGGCTTATTCAATTTCAATTTAGCAGATATTGTCTTCCTTGTCTTTGAGGCTTCTATTTGTCCTTACAAAGTAGCTATTTGGCCTAAGAAGTATTGTATTTGAGCCTTCATCTGAGATTGCTCTACCATATCTTCCATACTATAATTTTTTTACTGAACTCTATTATTCTAATGCCTTCTCATGTCCTAGTTAACTTTTTAAAATTAGCTCATGGTAGCCTCAAAATAATACCTACTATGACCACAATAATTGACCTTAGACTAGATAATCACTATTGATATACTACCAAAGAATAGTCTAATACTCACTCTAATATCAATGAAACATGACTGGTCTATCTCAAGTATTGAAGATCCTTCTAATCCACAGTAACATAAAATCTCATTATAAGGTAGGACAAACTAAATCAGAATAAAATTGAACATGACTAAACAAAATGAAATACAAAAGATAAAATTGAGTATTCTTAATGAGAATAAAATAAAAATAAATAAAACAAAATAGAAAGATATAAAATCCAATTGTATTAAGAAAAAAGATCGAAAGCCATATCTAATCAAATGCCCCAAAAAACCATGGCCAATCCTATTTATACTTTTTTCTCACTTTAGAATTTTTAAAATATTCTTAGATGTTGGATCCTACTTAAATAATTGCTTTAAACTCCTTCTAGAAGTTTCCATAGTAGGCCTTAGTTAAATAATTGCCCTAAGACTTTTCTAGAAGATTCCATAGTCAATCCTATCTAATCCACTAACCTAACCTCAATTCTAAAAACTTCCATAGCTCTAACTATCTATCCCTATGTATCAATAATACAAATATCTTATCTATATCCTGTTACAACTTAAGTGATATGAATAGTTAGAAGTAGATAAAAGTAGATTAATTTCACAATATCTTCTACAAAAACTTCTTACAAGTTTTTTAGACGTTGTTTTGATTTTACATGTATTTATAGTTGATTAATAAATTAGAAACTTGGTCAATAAGCTAACCATATTCCACATATTTTGATAATTTATAGAATAAGCTAATTATGTGGCATCTATATAAAAAATTTGCATTGCAAGTCAAATATGTATCATACAAAGTTCTTATATTTTTGGAGGTTCTATAGAACATCGCCACATAGATCCTAAGTAGAAAGTTGTGGTTGTCGATTTACTTATTCTATAAATTTCTTTCACAATAAATTTGTAGAAGGGGATTTGAATACAAGGAAAGACTAACCACATGAGCTTATATTTTAAGGTCACATAATTAACTATATTTTGAACCACTAAAACATCAATGAATACTATAATACTTTTTTCTACTAATAATATTCCTTCATCAATTGTTAATAATAATGTGTAATCTTACACTCTCAAAAGACTACTCAAAATACATAAATTCCATCTAACATTGGAAATAACAATCTTCCACTCCAACCAACCTTACTTCACACAATTTTTGTTATCACAAATTTCTTCTATCATAATATATATAACTCTCAATTAACAACAATCATAATCTTCCATCCAAAATCAATCTTCTATAGAATATAATAACAAACTTCCAATATCTTCTCATAATAATTCAATCACATAGTATTTTAATTATATACTCAATATCTCATAAATTAATCTCTGATTTATTTCACAGATTTACTTCATATTATTCAAAAACCATCCTCTACTCTTCAACTACAAAAAAAACAAAGAGAACAAAGAAATAGCACTAAGCTTATCTTGGCTCATGACTATCACAGTTTGTATCCTCTAATATCTTCTTCAACTTACTTATGCTTTACTTTTGAAATTCTAGATTATAACCGTCATTTCCTACTTAACCATTTTTCACAACTAATTCAATCATCCGACCTACTGAATTCACAACTCTAGGACTGATTAATCAACTTTTTCCATATCTTACAAAAAAAAATTCTATCCATTCTACAATAGTATATATAGAGGCAAGAGTGAAGCCTTCTTTACTTCTAGTCTAAATTCAAATGTCTCTAATTTTCTCATCTTTTGGCAATAGCCATTTCAGTTTTTTTTAATATATATACTTTTTTATTTTTATTTTTTCACTTTATTTTTGATACAATGTTGTATTCAAAAATAAAATAATATGTAAAAATAAGATGAAATATTATAAGAGTTTGGATTATAATTAAAAAAATAAAATAAAATAAAAATAAAAATAAAAATAATAAAAAATAATATTAAATAAAATACTTATTTAATTTATTTAAGTTTATAGTTTAAGTTTAGTAATTAATAATAGAAGTTGTAGGATTAGTAAGAAGTTTAGAGGAGCTTTGGAGTCAAAGGTATGGTATTTTTACTCTTTGATCATCCCATATGGATGGATAAGATAAGTGACAAAGGACTTCATTTCTATTGGTTGAAAGACATCGCCAATGGACTTTGAAATATTAATTAGAAATACAGTAGAATTTGGAACCACTTTAGAACAAACCATTCGAGGCAAGGTAGACCATTTAAGGTAAGACAACCCATTTAAAGCGTAGAAGCTGGATTTAAAAAGCTTATATTTTGGACTAGAATTTGGATGAAAAAAATGTATAATTTAAAGTACTAATGAAAGAGTTATGGTTATTTGAAGTTAGGATATTTTTTTAGTATCTATTATTATTCTTGTAAGAATATGGAGAGTTTTAAGAAAGCTTTGAAGAATTAAAAAGTGAAATTAGAAAGCTGACTTAAAGACCTATATTTTATATAAAAACATCAATATATTCTAATTTAAAATAAAAAAAAAAAAAAAAAAAAAAAAATTGTTGGAAGTTAGTATTAAAAACTAGAATTTGTAAGTGAGTTGTTTTTAATGGAGGTTTTGGTTTTTGCCATATCTTAAGTTTTTGGATGAATTTTTGGCTAAAAATTTCCACAAATGTAGATGACTATGTTGAAAAGTTGCATATAAAAAATTCATAGTTGTAGAATAAGTAGTTATTTTCAGAATGTAGATACCTAGTCAATAGTATAAATAGGGATAGATAACTACTGAAAAGGTAGTTCAACAGGTAGAATGCATGAATAGTCAAGAAAAGTAGTTATCATTTGTAGTATAGGAGTTGGTATCTCGGGGTGGTATAAGGAGGATGGGAGAGGGGAAGAAAATGCAAGACTATGAGAGTTTTGAGCCGAGGGCCAAATTGTGAGAGTTGTGAGCCAAGGGCCAGACTGCAATAGTACTGAGTCGAGGATAAGCATGGTGCTATCTCTTCTTCTTAGTTTTCTTGTTTCTTTTGTTTAAGTGTTGATTCTAGTGAAGAGAATCAATTTAATGAAATAATGTTTGATTTATGAAGTTATTTATGGATCACTATTTATCAATTGTTGTGAAAGATTGAGGACGTATGGAAGTTTCCAGTCACTATTTATCGCAAGGTTGTAAGTTTAGTAGAAAGGAATTATAATTGAAGGAATTGTCTTGAATAGATTCTGTGGATTGGAAGTTGTTCGTTCTAGGGTTTAGAATATGCTTGTGTATTCGTGAATTACATAGGGTATTGAAATCGTAGTCGTGGATGTTATTGTATTGAGATGAGAGAGTGGACAGTAGGAAAAAAAGTTAAGTGTTCTTCGGTATGGTAAGCATTCAGCAGTAGCGGTTAATTACATGACCCTAATAATTGGAGCTCATATACATGGTCTTTCCTTGTGTTCGAATCCTCCTATATGGGTTCATGCTGGGAGGTTTCTTCCGGAATAAGTAAAATGAGCAATCACATTTTGGCGTCGCTGTTGGAGATTGATAACATTATTGAGTGTTAGGAATTAACTATCGAAGCAGTAAAGGAGATTAGGAAGCAAACTCAGTAGAAATAATAAAAGAGTATGGTTATTAAGAATGAGAATTTAACAGCAAAGAGAATAAAGAAATCAAAGGAAAGAACAGAGCGATCATAAGCAAGAAATTTGTTACATAATGAGCAAGATCACAAATTGAAAAAGAAGCATCCACAAAGTTGGATTAAGCCTTGGTTGCATGCCTGTCGGCATATTCAATCGTACCTAGAAGATGATCGACCTCTAATATTTCAGAAGTACATACCATTAAAGAAATTACCAAGAGCACTCGTGGGGAGCGCTGCTAATTGTCCAGTAAATCTCTCGAAGCCGTTAATGGAAAATAATGAAGACATCAAGGAATTAAGTATCCCACTAGGTATCTTCTCAATTAGAAATACGTTCAATCCTAAGAAGACTGGTTCTAAAGATTGGCATAAATCACTTGCCAATAAAGACTAATTCAGAGTTTATCAAAACTTATCGTTTTTACCTCATATTCAACCAGTAAAATTATTTGGGGATAATAATAGTCAATCGAGAAGGTCTGGAAGTCCGAAAAAGACTTTTGTAGGAGACAGTTTTTATTTTAATAAGAAATTGAGCGCAACACCGATATCTTTAATGACATCCGAAGGACCAGTAGTTCCGATTGCAGTTCAAATGGGTACAGTGGGCGACCGAACGACTAGCATCGTGCCATTACCTACTTTTTTGGATTTACCAGGTGCAGATCTAGATCAACATTTGTCTCAATTCTTGATGGCGTGTGTAGCCAATAATGGAAGAACAAAGGACATTTAGCTGAGATGGCTGCCAGCAACATTGAAAGACACAGCATTTGAGTGGTATAACCGCCAACCTGTGGGACAATTTATCAATTGGGAGTCATTGAAAAATACATTTTTAGCCCATTTTTGACCAATTGGTTTTGAAGAACGTCTTAGAAAAAAATTAATGAACAGCAGAATGGAACCAGGGGAAGCAGAAAGCCATATTATGGTCGTGTAGCAAATATACTTCAAAAAAGGCCAAATAACCAAATACCTGAATCATTTGTGTTGTCCATATTGGTTAATGGACTACATCCACCAGAATTGAAAATGTTTGTAAAGGAGGCCCAATCAGCCACCATTGCATCATCTCTTGAGTGAGCAAAAGTATGGGAGGAATGTCACTATGACCAAAACTTAACAGTTGGAGCCACAATGATTCCATCTCAAGGAGATTATCAAATGACAAATTGGAATGACGCATTGGAAAGTTATCTAGGAAGGAATGATTATGGTACAATTCCACAGGGAATAGTGGATGCCATTCTAGTGCAAGGTGTACTACCATCATCATCACACATATATATGCCTTATTTTGCATATCAAAAATCAATACCTACAAAAGGATTGCCAAATGCATTGGTATCAAGGGATTCCAATGAATCATTGCTGTTAACATTGACAAAAAAAATAGATGAATTGGCTGTGAATCTGGCCAAGGATAAAGAAAAAAGGCATAAACCAACCAATATGCGTCCCAATGTCTGGTGCAGTAATTGTAAGGGGCAAGGTCATTTAGTAATAGAATATCTTTCACTACCCCAAATGATTGTACAATGTACCTTTTGCGGGGATAAGCATATTACCACCAACTGTTGGAATTTACGGAAGCAACAACAACTCAGTAACTAGATAATGACTCAACCAACTTCGTAGGATGTGAATCAAGTACAAACGAATAATAGGTTTGGCTAGAATGGAAATCGAGCAAATAAACAAAATAGAAATTATTCTAATTTCCTCAGCTCTGAATTTCACCAAGAAGGTGTATCCAATACACACGATGTCATATTGTAAATGCTAACAGTATGTAAAAATTAGTTAAAATATATTATATGTTGATAAATCTAGATGTATATTAGAGTGGCTAGTAGATTAAATTAAAAAGAGTTGGAATAAGAAACTTTACTTTGTTTCTTTATTTCTTTTGATTTTGACATTAATATATATATATATATATATATATATAGGACCTAAATGTTTAGTATGAAACCTTGGAAAAAGGTGGAAACCTAAGGATGAAAATCTAAACTAGTAGGAAGCTAATTGGGAGGGATGAAAGCAAGGCATGGTCGGATGAAGGCAAGGAATGGGGAACTTCATCCCTATTGGTCGAATACCATGCCCAATGGGCTTTGAGGAGGTTGCCTGCGACCTTAAGAAGGGTTTCGGTGACTTCAAAGGAGGAAATCGGAGATTAGAAGCTAGGGTTGTAAAGTTTAGGATTTGGAAAACAATTTATGTACAAAAATTAGAGGATTTTGAATTAGGGTGAAAAAGTTATAACCATTTGAAGTTAAGGTGTTTATTTAAGACATACTGTTATTCTTTTGAGTGTACAAGGAGTTTTACAGCAGCTTTTGAAGAACGGAAGGTGCGACTAGAACGGCGATTTCAAGGCCTACATTTTTCATGAAAGAATTATTACTTTTAGAGTTCATATGAAGGAGTTGTAAGGAGTTGAAGACGACGCTTCCAAATCAAAAGTAGTAAGTAAGCGGGTTTGTTTGTAGTAATGGTTGGAGCCATAACTTGAGTATTTGGACGAATTTTTGGCTCAAAATTTTTGGAGAATGTAAAATTTTGTGTTAAGAAGCTATATATATACAAATTTTGTGGCATTTGAACTTATATTTTGTGAGATATGAAGAAAATTGCACGCAGATGTATAAAGACAAGGGTTTGAAGCGACTGTTAGGGATTTCAAGATATCTCAAGTTCTGTCATGAATTTGCAATTGAAAATTGTTATGAAAGTTAATAAGAATACATCAGTACCTCATATAAAATTTGAGTTTTTTTGGATGGTCGGATTAAGAGATATGAGGTGTTGAAGTTCGGGAAAATCTCTACATAAGAATAAACAAGGATTTAGAAGATTTTATCATATTTTGGAAGTTGTGGGTTACTTGAGGATTGTGTATTTGGTGTAATTACTCAAAAAGAGAAAAATTATATATAAAATTAGGGCTTCCCCTATTTTCAAGCTTGATTGAATAATTAGTGATAGCCAGAAGTGTAGCATTTTCTTGAGGCAAACTCTTTCTACTTCGATAACGGTTTGGCGATGAACCAACTAGGATACCATTAATATCTACCCATGACGAAGCCAATGCCAAACTCTACAGTAACAATGGGTCAACTAAGATCCTTTACTCATCTGACATGGAACAGACCTAGCCGTTATATACCAGTAGAGACATCCATTATCCCTGAAGGAGTTGGCAAGAGACCACTTCGTTGCTATCATTGCAGACAAATCAGACATTATATGAGTGAATGTCCTAATCCAAGGGCCAATGATGACTATGCTCGAATATGTGGAAATTATAAGCAGTCTGGTCACACGTATTAGCAGTGCAATGCACCCTTTAATTATAATAATTAAGACCAACAAATGCAAACAAATCAACCGGCGGAGGATAAAGGCCCTGTTCAATGAGACTCACCAGTACATCGTATCGAGGTGGTGAACGCAGTGCTTACCAGAGGCCAACAAAGAGACAAGAATCCAATTCACGACATGGATGAACTAATCGCAGAAGAGTAAGTAGCGCCGTCCATGGGGCTAAACGAACCAATATCAGAATTGAGACGTATCCCAATATTGAGACCTCAATAGACTGAGGAACCAAATTCGGTCCCATGTACCAATTTGCTGGGACCATCAAGATCGATTCCAACTGACTAAGTACCAATATCTATACAGCCCAATAAAAGATCTTATGCATTAAAGGAACCTTAAGTGGTAGACAAGTTAGCAAAGTTATCAACGGCAATCTCAATCACCAGGAAGAAATTACTGTCGAACGGAGTAAAATTGAAACCAATGAAATGTAAAAGAGTATTGGGAATTATTCTCAATATGGAATTCTACGACATTTTGAGGGATTTGGATGTTATTTAGCCTTTAATTACAATGAAGCAACTATTGGCTGTAGCACCAGAATATCGATCTACATTGAATTTAGCGTTAATACGATGAAGATCCCCCACTAAAGAAATTCATAAAGTTAGTTTAAACCCAGATCCGGGAGCACCAACAATCGATGTATCAATCGATGGTGTTTTAATTCTAGGGATACATGTCGATGATGGCTCCAGTGTGAATTTAATGAACGCGGATACAATGGAGGACTTCGATCTAAAGCAATTGTTACCTATGACATTGGTCTTGCAAATGGCAGATCATAGTCGGCTAAAGCCAATGGGAATCTTACGCAATATTGCCACTGTAATTATGGGATTGACATATAAAATTAATTATATTATATTTTGATTACAAAGTTCTACGTTATCATGTCCCATTTTATTGGGCAGACCTTGACTTTATCAAGCCAAAGCTTAGAACGATTGGGACTAAGGCACATTGATAATTGGTAAAGGTCGGGACCAGATTGTTCTACAGATGTATCCAGTACAATATCATAGAGAGTCTCAATTGCCAGCATCTGAATTAACATTGGACAATGAGCTTAGCTCCAATGACGATGCAGTAGTACCATTTACGGAGGCGCCCATGGAGGCATCACTACACCTTGGAGTGGTGTACCAATATGGAGGTCCAAGGGAGTACTTGATATACCTGACAGACTCGGAAAACTTGAATTATGTTAGTACTGATTGGATGACCAAATATGATGTGCACCATGTTAGTGCCCTGGACACAGGATTCAGTACTTCATACATGTCGAACTTACCAACTGACTTTAAAGCAGCGTGGAGGTTGAAACAGAACATCGCCGTTGCACCTTTATGTCAAACTATCAACTTGGCGACTACAGTAGAACCTCAGACAATTAAGGTATATGAAGATATTAAGGAACAAGAGTTGACCTGTTGGACCGAATTTTTCTTGCATCATAAATCCGTTTTTGCTTGGACTTGTAATGATTTAAAAGGTATTCCCGCTGAAGTCTATGAGCATCATATTATTTTAGAGGAGAACGCTAAACCGGTACGACAGAGGCAACACCGGCTTAACCCAAAATATTTCTTTTTAGTGAAAGAGGAATTGGATAAACTTCTCAACATGGGTTTTATTTATCTTGTTCCGCATAGTGCATGAGTATCACCAATCATGATGGTACCGAAAAAGAATGGAAATTGTCAAGATTTTTGGAAACTTAATGCGGCCACCAAGAAAGATTAATTCTCATTACCTTTCATGGACAATATGGGTAACATATTGGTATTATCACCAAGTAGTAAAAGAATAGGAGTGGGGCACCAGTTAAATTCATTCTGTGGTATTGTTTTGGGTTGGCTGGAGTGCCATTTTCTTGTATTTCTTGTGTTTTTGAGAGTAGTAGTTCCAGTTAAGAGTTAACAGTGAGGAGCTAGTCACAAAAAAGAGAACGCATGGTGGAGACCCATAGGCAAGAACTATTCCGGACTTGTAGTCATTCAATTTTGGAACTGAAAAAAGCAAAAGGTCAGTTGGTAATGCAATGAAAAAAGATCGAGTTATTGGTGCAAGAGAAATTGGTATTGAGTGACTAATACAGATGTGAAACGGAGCAGTTAAGGGCTGAAATTGAGGCCTTGAATGCCAAGGTGATAAGATTGGCAGAGGATTTAGTCAATATTGGTCAAGTACAAGTATGGACATTGCCAGTTCCCGAAGTTCCAGTAGAGAGGAGTCACTTTCAGTGCAAGTTGGAATTGAGAGATACCTAGATCTTGAAATTGGAAGCTCAAGTCCGTGAACTAGGTAAGTACAATAAAGACCTTTCAGCTCAGTTGAGATAGGAACCGATAGAAGGATTGGAGGAGGACGAAGATTTGCAGTTGGAACCGGAATCAGTGGAACCAATAACAGATACTGTGGCAATTGATTAATTAGATAGGCTAGAGGGATCGTAATTTTTGTAGAATTTTGTTAGATAATTTTTAGATAGGTATCAATTGAGTATTTGCAAGGACGTTGCACAGTTAGGAATGGGGCTATGTAGAATAAGTAGTTATTTTCAGAATGTAGATACCTAGTCAATAGTATAAATAGGGATAAATAACTGCTGAAAAGGTGGTTCAGTAGGTAGAATGGATGAATAGTCAAAAAAAGTAGTTATCATCTGTAGTATAGGAGTTGGTATCTCGAGGTAGTATAAGGAAGATGGGAGAGGGGAAGAAAATGCCAGACTGTGAGAATTGTGAGCCAAGGGCCAGACTGCAATAGTACTGAGCCGAGGATAAGCATGGTGCTATCTCTTCTTCTTAGTTTTCTTGTTTCTTTTGTGTTAGTGTTGATTCTAGTGAAGAGAATCAATTTAATGAAATAATGTTTGATTTATGAAGTTATTTATGGATAACTATTTATCAATTGTTGTGAAAGATTGAGGACGTATGGAAGTTTCCAGTCATTGTTTATTACAAGGTTGTAAGTTTAGTGGAGAGGAATTGTAATCAAAGAAATTGTCTTGATTAGATTTTGTGGATTGGAAGTTGTTCATTCCAGGGTTTGGGATATATTTGTGTGTTCGTGAATTACATAAGATACTGAAATCATTGTCGTGGATGTTATTGTATTGATATGAGAGAGTGGACAGTAGGAGAAAAAGTTAAGTGTTCTTCAATATGGTAAGTATTCAGCAGTAGCGGTTAATTACGTGATCCTAACAATTGGAGCTCATATACATGATCTTTCCCTGTGTTCGAATCCTCCTATACAGATTTATGCTGGGAGGTTTCTTTCGGAATAAGTAAAATAAGCAATCACAATAGTATTTGAGCTTTGGATTTTTGAGAATTGAAGGACTTAGTATATAGGTGCCTAAAAATTGATATATTTAGTACCTACTAAAGATTGGATAATATTCAAAGGTCTCTAATTAATTCATAGTTAATTTTTTGTATAGAGGTAGTCAAAGTTATAAGTTAACTTATGGAGAATTTTGAATCCAACTAAGTAGTTAGATTGAAAGTTATTGAATGATACATATACAAAAGAAATTTTCATAGGAATAGATGTGATTTTAGGATATCTAGTCACATCTTCGATACTCTTGTATATCCTAGACTTGTGTATTTGATATAATTATCTTTTTAAAGATAAGCTATAAATCATATATGTATTTATAATCTTGTAACTTGTTTGAGCATTTAGTAGCAGCTAGAGGTCCAACATTTTCTTGAGGCAATTCTCTCTACTACAATAACAAATTTCATAGGTTTATGCATCTTCTTTTAGTCTATATCCTTGACAAATTGACAAGAATGCACTTATAATATTAGAGCTTTGTCTAATCTTTATTAAAAGTAGATTATCCCTTTTTCTTGATAAGACATAAGTATATTAGAAGTTGCAGATTATCTTCTTCTAAACTAATATTGTTTTTAGTATTTTTTTTGTTCTTAAGTCATCTCTTTTATTTCTCTTGAAAAAAATTAGATATTCTTTTTTTAAGTATTATCATGACAAAGCTTCTTGAAATAAAGAATGCAAAAGTACAAATACAAGAGCAATTGAGAGAATTCATGCTTGTAATGCATCAACTCAATTTATCGCCACCAAGAGTAATAAAAATGGCAAGAAGTGAAGATACAGATATGATTGTGGCTCCTTCAATATCTACACCAAATTACATCTCTTTTCCTATAATAAAACATCTTTTTAGTATTAGAGAACCTATAGTTGCTTTATCCAAGAAGTTTGATGGTACAAGATTTAAATTTTGAGGATTTATCAATCAAGTATAATTTGTAATTGAACTTCAATCCCAAAGCTATCTAAAGCTAGGATCACAAGTTAGATTCATTGATACACTTCTTTTAGGTTTGACATTATCATGATTTTTATCTTTTTTTGAATAACAAGATCTAATATTGAATAATTTAGAAGTTTTTTTTGGCAAAGTTTTGATCTATGTATAGAGAATATGATATAATTTGTATTACAACCAACAAGATTTGTAACTTACAATAAAGCAATGAATTAGTGACATCATATGCTTTAGAATTTTGATAATTAGTAATTGATATCAAGTGAAATGATACTGCCTTTATTAGCCAATTTTTCAATAGATTACAATATGAGGTAAAGAAATTGATGCTCAATTTACCTAATCTTCACACATTGAGTCAAGCAATTAACTTTGTTGTGAAGTATGACAATTGGCTTTTTGAATTTTAATATGAGAATCTCCCAAGAAAACATCCACGTTATTACAATTCAATGACAATATCAATGACCTTTTAATTTAAATATTTGAAAGTAAAAGAGATGCAAATTGATGCAATATATTTTAAACTTCTTATTAAACAAGAAAAGACTTGTCGTCATCAAAAAAGACTGTGTTTATATTGTGGAGAAGTTAAACATTATATTCAACATTGTCTAAAGAAATGACACAATTACAAAATGAGGAGTGTAATTATCAAGGATGAAAAAGTATCAAAAAATGAATTTATCCACCTATAATAGAGACTATGCAATTGGAATCTTGTACAAATAAAGGTCTAATCATGTTCTTAGAACCCTCTTTTTGTTTTACAATAGATATATATTTAGGACCTAATAATCATAAAGATCACCGTCTATTATCATAATAATCATAAAGATCTATTAATTTGGTCATTTTAAGATTATTATGGCTAAAAAAATATAGTCTTTTAATAAATTAGATTTCTTATAAATTTGACTTTTTTCAGAGCATTATTAAGAGTTTTGTCAAAAGCCATGAGTCTAGTATAGTCAAATTCTTACTCATAGATGCAAAAGCTTTCTTATATGGTACAAAGGAAAGATCGTCTTTTGTTATTTATGCCACATCTATTTTTAATGATAGAAAGACATCAAGTAGTATTTCAAGTTAATATTAAGATTTTTAAGATATTTTTTTAAAAAAAGAATATAAATATTTTCTTAGAGCATTGTTTATATGATTGCTCAATTGACCTTAAAGAGGGAAGTGAACTACCATTTCGTTCAATCTATAGTTTATCACAAAATAAGTTGACTAAACTCAAAAAATACATTGAAAAGAACTTTGTGAAGAATCTCATATGCCATTCAAAATCTCTTGCAGATATGTTTATCTTATTTATAAAGAAAAAAGATGGATCATTGCAAATGTGTATAAATTATCAAAGATTCAATAAGATTACCATCAAAAATAAGTATTCTAAATGATTTTGTTGTCTGTTACTTAAAAAATATTTTAATCTATTTTAAGATCATAAAAGAGTACAAAATTCATATTTTTCATATATTACAAAAACTTAGAGATGTGAGATTATACGATAAATTGAAAAAGTATATATTTTATGTTACTCAAGTTGAATTTCTATAATACATTATTTTCAATAAAGAACTTATGATAGATCCAAAGAAGGTTCAAATTATTATAGATTGGAAGATTTCAAGAATAATAAGAGATTTACAATACTTTTTGGGCTTTGCCAATTACTATTGGATCTTCATCAAGAATTTTTTTCAAGTTGTGGCTCCTCTTACATGTCTTATATGCAAAGAAAAAATTGATTGGAGTAAAGAAGTTGAAGCATCTTTTAAAGCCTTGAAGTTGACGTTTATTTATGTACCAATCTTGTATCACATCAACTTTTTTAAGGTATTTTTTATAGAACCAAATAAATATGATTTTGTTATGGATACTATTTTATCACAAATAGAAAAAGATGACAAGCTCCACTTAATAACTTTTTATTCTCAAAAATTCTTAGTAGCCAAGATTAACTATAAAATCCTTGACAAAGAACTCCTTGCAATTATGGATTCTTTCAAGAATGGCATCATTATTTAAAAGGCACTTCTATTCTAGTCACTATATATATGATTCACAAAAACCTCAAGTATTTCAAGTTAGCATGTGTTTTGAATTGTTGCCAAACTCGTTGGAGTATTTTTTTTGTCAAGATTTGAATCAAATATCACTTATTGGCTAAGAAAAAAATAAATTTTATCCAATATTCTTTTTACAAATTCTTATCTTATATTAAAAAAGAGATGTAGCTTTTGATCAACAAAAGACAATTTTATTGAAGCCAAAATAATTTCATCTTCAAGTAGTGAAAATACCATTGATTATTGATTCAACTTTTTTTAAGAAAATTTAATTAAGTATATTCTTTGATCTTCTTATTCATAATATTAAGAATACTTCTTCTGATTCTTATAATATTTTTAAGTTCAAGTTCAAGAACAACCTACTTTATTTCAAAAGACATCTATATGTTCTAGAAAGAGATGTATATTTATATATTCTTGAAGTATGTCATGACTTTCTAACATTTTAGATACAACAAGTTTTTGGAACTAATATCTAGAGATTTTTAATAGCCACAAATATAGAAGGCTATAAAAGACTTTGTTCAATCATTTGATATTTGTTCAAGGTCAAAAATTCCTTGTTATCAATCTTTTCGACTTCTTCAATCATTATCTATTCTACAACAACCATGGTTTTTTAATTCTATGGATTTTATTATGGATCTTCGAATCTTAGGTTTGTTTGATTTTATATTTTTAATAGTAGATCATTTTACCAAAATGACATTTTTTTATACTACTCACAAAATCTATCATAGGTGAAGAAATTGCTAAGTTTTTTTTTGACAATATCTATCGAAAGATATTATATTAAATTCTAAAGATAGACTTAAAGCTTTTTTCAGCCTTTTATCCTCAAATTGATAGACAAACAAAGCACATAAACTAAATTTTAGAGTAATACTTAAGGTGTACATCAATTATCAACAAAACAATTAGAAAACCTTCTTGCCACTGGTGGAAATTACTTATGATAACATGATGCATTTTTCTATGAAAAAAATATATATATTTTTTTTTATCAATTATGATTATCATCCACAAATTGATATTTTTGACTTTTCAAAAGTTTATAATCTTGCGGCAAAAGATTTGGCATATTATTTGTCAAAGCTACATGCAATAATGAAGGCACAATTAAAAGAAGCTCTAGAATGGCAAAAGATCAATATAAGTATCTATTGAAAGAAACAACCACAATTCAATGTAGGTAATAAGGTATGGTTCTTTCATTGTAATATCAAGAGTATTTATCTTTGTAATAATTTGGACTACTATAGACTTAGACGTTTTCCTATTTGTGGACAAATCAATTTAGTTGCTTATTGATTACATCTATTAGAGTCAATAAAGATTCATCTTATACTCTATATATCTCTTCTTGAACCATATAAGACTTTGAATATACTAAGAAGAAGACAAGTCCCACCTCTTCATACAAAAATGGATAATAATGAAGAATTTAAAGTAGAAGAAGTTCTAAAATCAAGGCAACTCCAAAATAAATTAGAATGTCTTATCCATTGATATGGATAAGATATTAGTGAATGCATATGAGAATTAGCAAAAAATCTTATAAATGCAATAAAAAAAATTAAAGCTTTTTATCAACAACATCTATTAAAATCAAGATGAAGGATAACAAATCTTTACTATAAAAGAAATACAATTAAAAAAATATTGAATTCTACCTTCTATCCTTGTTTGTAATTTTTGTATAATTGTGGCATTGAAGAGATAAAGAACCAATAGCTATCAAATTCAATTCTACACCCTTCATTTACTAACTTAACAAACGAGACATTGTGATTATCACAACCTTTAAGATGATGTAATAGGAATGAAGACCTTAAAGAATAACATATCTCTCTTTGAATAGATGGCAAGTTACAATGCATTTGATATCACGACCTAAGAAAAGTCTCTTGATATTTGGTGATTTTATTGGAGGTAAGGACAACTCTTGATGGTGTTACGAATGTTTTGTTTAAAAAAAGTTATAAAGGTTTCAATAATGATCAAATCAGAGGGTGGTCTTCTAGTCCTAGAATGGGACATTATCAATGGCTAAGAGGACCTACCTACTACCTTCAAAGAAAACAAAGATCAGAGTACGTGACAAATATAATTTATCGTATCTTAGACTTCATCAATATATACTTATCGTTTCTTGTAGAATTTGTCTCTACAAAGGGAGGTAATGTCATGGATATATATTTATTATAATTTATATCTAAATAACATGAATAAATAGAAATAAATAAAAGTAGATTAATTTCATAATATCTTCTAGAAAAACTTCTTAGAAGCTTTTTAGATGTTGTTTTGACTTTACTTGTATTTGTAATTGATTAAGACGTTAAAAACTTGATCAATAATCTAACCATGTGCTACATATATTGATAGCTTGTGATATAAGCTAAGTATATAGCATCCACATAGAAAACTTACCTTGTAAGTCAAGATACGTACCATGTAAAGTCAACACATTTTTAGAGGTCCTAAAGAATGTCGCTACATAGATCTTAGGTAGATACTATATATAGAGATAAGAGGTTGTTTGAAAATAGTCATTTTAGTTTCATTTTAATATATATACTTCTTTATTTTTTATTTTGTGACTTTTCTTTTGACACAGATCTAAGAAGTTTATGCATCTTCTTTTAATTCATGTCCTTGATAGATGGATATATTTTATTTAAAAATCTAAATAATTTTGGAAGAATAAAAAAATAAAAATATTAAAAATATAGAATATGAATTAAAGAAATGTGAAGTGCTTGATGTAGATGAATGCATATTAGAGACGTTTGAAGAAAGTGGCTTTGGTGATACTATGGATAAATTACAAGTATTATTGGATATGGATTTTGAAGGTGATGATAAGATAATAAATGTGCAATCTAAAGTATTTTATAACAAGGTGAAAGAATATATTGATAGATATGATGTAAGGTGGAAATTAAATATAAGGCTGTTGCCAAGAAGGTTAAATTAATGGCATTGCTACTACTATTGGATTATGAGAAAAATATTGAAAGGACTTTTATGCAATCCAAATTGAAAGATCAAAATAAAATAGGACATGAATTTAAAGATAATTTGACATTAGATGGATTGAAGGTTGGATGTGAAGACTTTTTGATGGAAAATAAAGAAGATGTTTCAAAGAGATGTTTTTTTGGCATGGCAAGGCATTTGCATTTAAACCAAATAAAATAAGATGTGTAGATCTAAGTGTAGTGATACCTATGGTTATTTTCACAATTCCACATGAATTATAGAATTTAAGTCCAATTTCGATTTCAAAGATTCATTTACTTAAGTTTGTTGAATTATGCAATAAGAAGATTAAGATAGAAATTTTAGAACCATCTATTGCACTATATTCTAATTGATGGTTCACAGTATCTAAGAAAAAAAAAACATTGAGGTTTATTTAAGACATGCAATTAGTAAATAAGGTGACTATTAGGAACATGGATTCTAGTCCAATAGTAGATGAATTTGTAGAAGTATTTGTGGAAAAATAAATTTATTCTATGTACAATTTTTATTTGAGATATGATCAATTTCAATTGTTAATACAAAGTAGAGATTTCATAACTATGGAGATGCCATTAAGATTGCTTAAAATGTATACATTACTACAAGAGGCTACAAATTCAATGACTCATATGATGAATGGAATGCATAAGATATTAAGATATTTTATTTTAGAAAAAATAATACCTTTTCTAGATGTTGTTCTAATTAAAGGATGTAAAAAAGAAAAAAAAAATAGAATATTAGATTCAAAAGGATATAGAAATTTTGTAGCGGATTATATTGATGATTGTGAGAAGATTTTAACAAGGTTAATAGAGGTTTATTTAAATTTATTACGAGCAAAATCAATATTTGGAATGAAGGAAGTTTTGGTGGTAGGACGTATGTGTAAACCATATGGATGCAAGCCATCAATAAAAGAATTAGATGTAATTCAAAAGATGAAAGAATGTTCAAATATATCAAAGGTTCAAAGATTTTTAGAATAATGTATTTTTTACCACATTTGGATTTTATATTTTACACATATAGCAAAACTATTATATTATTTATTAAAGAAGGGATTTAAATTTCAATAGAACATTGAGCATAATAAGGCAATAAAAAAGTTTAAAAAACTTCTTTCTTCACCACCAACTTTAAAAAAGATTAATTATGATTCAAGGAGGTCAGTAATATTAATAGTTGATGCTAATCTAATAGATATTAGGTGAAAATTTGAATAAGATGATGAAAAAGAAAATAGATATGTAATTAAATTTAGAGAAAAGGTTTTAAATCATCATTTAAAGACTTATGCAAAAGTCAAAAGAGAATTATAGAGCATAGTAACGACAATGAAAAATGAAAAAGATTACTTCATTGGTAAAATTGTGATTGTTGAAATAGATTGTCTACTACTATTAGATATGATTTTTAGTTGTTCAATTCCAGATATTTTAATATTAAGATAGATAGCATACATTAAATCTACTAATTTGGAATTAAAGCATATTTTACAAAAAAATAATGTGATTGCAGATATATTGTTGCAAGCACAATATGATGATGAAAAAGATATGATTGATAATAATAAAAATGTTGGCACCAACTTTTATTCAATTTCATGTACAAAAAGAAAAGGGTTATATTTCACTACACTACTTGAAGTATTTTAGAGGAGTTATATGATGGTAAATAGTTGCACATTAGAAAGTACTTAAGTACATTAAAGTGATAAGAAGATTAGACAAATTATGAGTTTAAAAAAACTTGGACAAAGGCTTATGGATATTTTCTTTAAGATGGATTTTTATAGAAGCATCTAAAGCAAAGAGGCGGAGTACCACCATAGATTGTATGTGACTATAGCACTCAATAAAATATCATTAAAGAATTTCATGAAATTTGGTAGACTAGACATTGAGGCATTTGGACAACATTTATAAAGATAAAAGAAAAATGTTGGTAGAAGGATATATATAAGGATGTGGCAAATTTTATAGGATCTTGTGAGACTTTTCAAATATATTCAAATATTTGTCATTAAGATGGATTGCATCTAATATATCCATTAGTAATTCATTATAAATGAGTGATTGATTTAGTTACAATATCAATGGGATTTGGACAAAAAAAATATTTGATACTTATTTGAGAGGATTTGACAAATTAAATAGAAAGGAGAATATTTTGAATAAAGACTACAGAAGAGATATATTGATTTATATTACAGTAAATTATTTGCTAGTATGATTGTGTTAAAAAAATCATTGCGGATAGAAGAAAATTAGATGCAAATGAAGGACAAATGTTCTTTGAAAGAATGGACATTAAACTTGCATTAACAACTATATATAATCTAGAAGGAAATGGCAAGAGTGAACATGGACATTCTCTAATTGTTAAAGCATTGATTAAAGTATGCAAAGATAAGATAGGTGATTGGCTTAAGTTATTATGACTTATATTATGGACAAATCATACAACTCATAGTATGATTATGAGATATATGCTAATAAAATTGATGTATGGACAAAAATTGGTGGTGTCAATAGAAGAGGTTGTATCAACATGGCATGTATTATCTATCATGGACATACAACTGAAGAAGGTTTGAGAAGATTCTAGGAGATTCTAAAAGGTTCTAGAAGGTTTTAAGAAGTTTCTTGAAGATTCTAAAAGATTTTGATAGGCTCTAAAAAAGGTTCCAATAGATTCTAAGAAAATTCTAAAAGGTTATAGGAGATCTTAGAAGATTTTAGGAGGCTTTAGATGATTTAGGAAGTTTTTGAAGAAAGTTCTTAGGCTTGCTTTGTTTTCAAGCATCATGGAAACTTCTCAATAAGCTTTTTAAGACCTATTATATATAGAAATTGAAGGAGAGAGGATCTTCAAACTTGACAACTCATTTTTTATTGTCTAGCTAGAATCTTCTTACCTAATATCCAATTATTGCTCTAATATTGAGCTAATTCTATTTCTTGGTCTTGAATCCTTGTCTACTATATGATTCCTAATAGTTTGTGAAGATTTCTATAAAGAAATATTAAATAGTCAAAGTAGTGTCTATGAAGCTTTTAGAAAGCTTTTCTAAAAAATATTAAAAAATAAATCTACTTTTATCTATTTCTACTTAATCATATAGGTAAATATCATAGTAAATATGTATATCTATGAGACTACATTTTGAATATAATGTCATACTTTTTGAACTTATAAATGCATCAAAAGCTTTTCAATATCTAATAAATAATATCTTTTAAGATTTTTTGGATGATTTTATTGTTTTTTATCTAGAAGTCTTAATCTATACTAAGAATATAAAAGAATATGAACTTCATATTCATTATGTGATATAAAAACTAAAAAATATTGGATTCTATGCTAAGATAGAAAAATGTATATTTTACACTACTCAAGTCAAATTCTTAAGATATATCATTTCAAATGATGGACTTATGATGGATCCTAAAAAAGTTCAAATTATTATGGATTGAAAGATCTCAAAAATGATAAAAGATGTCTAATACTTTTTGAAATTTTCCAACTACTATTGGATCTTTATGAAGGACTTCTCTCAAGTTGCAGCTCTACTTATACATTTGACTCATAAAGACAAACTCCAATGGAATCAAAAAGTAAAAGTAATATTTGAAGCTTTGAAGACAACATTTGTTTGTATATCAATCTTGTATTACGTTAACTTCTCTAAGCCATTTTTTATAGAAACAATCACATCAAACTTTGTTTTTGATATTATATTGTCACAAATAGAAATGGATGATAAACTTCACCTAGTAGCTTTTTATTCCAAAAACTTTCAATAGTCAAGATCAAGTATAAGATTCACAACAAAGAACTTTTTGTAATCTTAGATTTGTTTCAAGAATAGTGCCATTATTTAGAAGGTGCTCTTAATCCAATCACCATATATATGGATCATAAGAATCTTAAATATTTTATGTTAGCATGCATATTGAATTATCGCTAAGCTTTCTTGAGCATGTCTTTGTTAAGATTCAAATTTAAGATCACTTATTGACTAAAAAACAACAAGATTTATTAAATGTACTCTTTAAATAATCTTATCTTATATTAAAGAAAAAAAATGTTTCTTTTGATCAATAATAGATAATTTTTTTGAAACTAGAGCATCTTCATCTTCAAGTAATGAAATCAATACTAATTGTTGATTTAACTTTCATTAATCAAGTTTATTCAAGTATATCTTCTCATCTTCTTCTTCACGATATTAAGAAAAATGCTTCAAAATTTGATGATACTTCTAAATTTGATTTCTAAAAAAATCTATTCTATTTTGAAGGACCCTTATATATTCTACAAGATGAAGCTTGATTACATATTTTCTAAGCTCTTTATAACTTTCTTGCTATAAGATATTTTGAGTACAATAAGATTTTGGAGCTAATATCTAAGGATTTTTGGTCGCTTCAAATGTGAAAGGAGGTAAGAGATTTTGTATAATCCAATGAAGTTTGCTCAAGATCAAAAACTCCTTCTCATTGATCTTATAGACTTTTTTAACTATTATCCATTCTAAAACAACCATGGTCTCTTGTTTCTATAGATTTTATCACGGATTTTCTAATTTCAAATTCTTATGACTTTATATTTGTCACATTAGATTGTTTCACTAAGGTGGCACATTTTATATCATATACAAAATCTATCACAAGTAAAGAAACACCTAAGCTTTTTCTTGACAATATCTATTGCTATCATAGATTGCCTAAGGATATTATATTGGATAGGTAAACTTAACTTATATCAAGATTTTGTTAAAACAAAAAAATCCATTAAATTTTTTATTGCTAATTTTTTATTTTATATCTTTTTTTTGTCAATAATAAAATTGAAGCTATTAAGATTCCAATTAGAGTAATATCATGTAAGATGTTTTTGCCTTTACTATGGTCTTTTATTATATTCTTTTAATATTTATGCATATGTCAAGTGACCACTAAAATGTAAGGAATATTAAAAGAATATAATAAAAGACCATAGTAGTCTTTTATTATATTCTTTTAATATTCTTTCCTCTTCATATCCAACTTCAACAGCATTGAATCCTATATTCTTCTAGTGTTTTGCTTGAATGACTGCAACAGTTCCTTCTTATCACCAGGAGATTGTATGGCTTTTGTAAACAAATCTCAAGATTAAGTTCGCAAATAAAAAATCTCCCACCTGATTTCCATCAATGAACAGCCCAATTTGGGCAAAGCGGTTGGCCAGTCTCCCTCTCCGCCCTCAGTCCGAAATGTAGACAGGACAAAAAACCATGGAAACCATCCCATAAATAATCGTTCCACAACTATCTACTATGAGAAGGCCCGATCTAAACTGTTAAAAACACGCAAACACTTTCTGTGAAACTTTGAACATGTGCATAAATATCGACATGGGAGACCACAGGCAGACGAACCTCCTTGTACTCATGGTTACAATAGTGGTAATTACTTGCAAAACAAGGCTGCGTAACGTTTGCTTGCACGATCCAGAACATACTAGCAATGCAATCCATTGTGAACACTCTAACAAACTTGTCCAACTGATGTGGAACTGGTGATCTGTGTCACCGTTAAACATGTCCATCTCTGCTGTAGGCGTCTGTGGCTGCAGTGTTGTAATTAATATCAAACAGTCCACAATATCAAACATACTAGCATTTTACCCCATCCCCAAGTAACCGGTCCTCATATCCTGTGGACATGCTCACAACTTGTGAGCCGCGGCTCCTGGCAGAGTCCAGCTCGGAATCAAACATGGCTGCACCAAGTGCCGATCGAGATAAACCTGTGCTCCGAAGTCGGTTGGTATCACGACGTTTCTCAGCTGAATGTGCAAGCGAGGTACATGAGGGTTGTAAAATCCTTCCATCCTGTGGTTATTGAGTAGAGATATGCACTACTTCGTGAAAGATTTGCAGCTTGCTTCTTCAAACTGAAGTTTCAGTGAGACACTGGTAACTGCGGACATGGTTGGGGCGAAGATTTGATGTTGTTTTCTGATAAAGACTAGTGACGCAAACCACAGTGCATATGCTGAATGAGATTGATCCATGGTGTAGCTGCATGTGCTACCACCGTATGAAGTCAGGGGTGGCATAATGCCCGGGATTATGACCAGCATAGTGAGTAGGCGTATTGATAAACTGAGGCGGGTCCAGAGGCCATGTCCGATGGTCTACATGTTATGGAACACCGTTCTGGTACATGCCTGCTAGAAATTGTTACGAAAATAGGATAAGTTATGAAAAGTAATGAAAAGTAATGAACACCATTAGTTGCAAAGGAAATATGCCGGAAGCCAAGGAGGAAAGAAGGAAAGAGCTGATTAAGTCACAGCTTTTGGTGCACATAATATGGGACATTCAACACTCCTTCTCCGGAAGTGGGATTTAATTCTCTATCAAAACAAGACTTAATTCTTTGCTAAAACAAGACCTGGCATATCCTTGAAAGTTAGAAACTTATTTCTAGAAAAAGGTTTTATAAAAATGTCTGCCTCCATTTGCTCTCTAGGACAATATTCCAAACCAATTTGTCCTTTCTCCACACATTGTCTAATAAAATGGTGTTCTCTATCTCAATGCTTTGTACGACCATGGTGAGTTGGATTTTTGGCAATAACAATGGTATTTTGATTATCTTTACAAATGAGAATTTTTTTGGCTCATGAATGTCATAATCCTTAAGTACTTTACAAAGCCACAAAGTATCTCTTAGTACAATAGCTAAAGTTGCATACTCTGCCTATGTTGATGAGATAGAAACTAAAGATTATTTTTTGCTTAACCAAGTAATAATTATTTTGCTCAATATAAATACATAACCACCAACTGAATGATATGTCTCCACACAACCTACCCCATTCACATCATTATAGCCTACAAGTTATAAATTTGTTTCTTTTCCTCTATATTGCAATATCAAATATTTTGTTTCTTGTAAGTAATAAAATATTCATTTAATTCCTCGCTAATGCAAAACATATGGATATGCCATCTATTGAGCAAAGTATTGACAAGCAAATGCAATGTCATACATTGTACCATTTTTAAGGTACAATAATGATCCTAAAGCCTTTTGATAAAGCTTGACACCTTTTATATCCAAAAGATCATCATTCTCATACTTAATAGCATAATCTTATACCATTGGTGTAACAACTTCCTTTACATCTTTCACTCCAAATTCCTCTAATTTTCAATAAATGTACTTGGTTTGATTCAAATTAATCGTACCATTTTTCTTGTCTTGTAAAAAATCAATAAAAAAAAATCACTAGATTCACCAAGATTTTTTATTTTGTAGCATTCTTGCAATTCATCCTTGCATTTCATAAAGAACTCATAGTTCTTGCTACTAATAAGTACGTCATAAATATAAATAATTAGTGCAAGAACTAGCTCCTCAATGTACGTTGTGTACAAACAAGGATCTAATTCTAAGTACTTATAACCAAGATTCAATAGAGATTTATCCAAACTATTGTTTTATCCATGTCTAGATTGCTTCAAACCATATGAAGTCTTCAACAATCACAACACCTTACCTTTGTGCTCTAATAGAACTTCCAAACCTTCTAGAATCTTCATATAAATTCTCTCTTCTTTAAATTCACTATTTAAATAAGCTCAAACAACATCAAGTTGTAATATATTTCAATAAAGTATAGCAATAATTGCAACAAATATATAAATTATTGTAAGGTGAGAAATTGGTATAAAAGTTCTTTAGTAGTCAAGACCTTTCACTTGAGTAAAATCCTTTACAACCAATCGTGTTTTAAAACATTCAATAGAAGCATCACTAACAAGCTTTTTCTTAAAAATCCATTTTGAATCTACAGCATTTCTATCATTGGGTAAAAATAAAAATTTCCATATACCATGATCTTTCAAAGAATTGAGTTCTTCCTCCATATTACAACTCCATTCTTTGCAAAAAGGTGAATTCATGGCTTGCTCAATAGTCTCTATTTGTGTATATTCATCAACAAGAAACACATCTATTATTTCAATTGGCAAATCATAATTTCTTCAAATAAAATTGTTGTCTTTTTTTCAAGTCGTGCGACACATCCTATTCCTTTTGATAATATTTTCTGGATCAATGTCACCTACATAATGATATTTTGGTAGTAAAGCTTGAGCAATTGCTTCAACTTTGGATAGATGGAATTCCATTGCATTTATTAGTATAAGGTTTATTTTTTCTTCAACCATTTCTTCATCCAATCCGTCATGCACATGTAATCTTGGGGCTTGAAGTTGGAATATTTCTAATTCTCTTCGATGCTAAAAATCTAGCAAATAAAGATTGTTTCTATGATCCATGTCTTTTTTAATTTTTTCTTAAAAGATTAATGGTTCTCTTAGTAACTTATCTTTGTTATCAAAAAAAAATCATATCTCAACTAATGATCATCTTCTTTTTCTCAAGTAGAAAAATTTCATAATCTTTTGCTACTTTTAAATATATCTAACAAAGATATCCTTCCTTACCTTTATATCAAGTTTTTGACATTTTTTCTTTGATATGTGATATCAAACAAGAAAACCAAAGCAATGAATATTTTGAAGGGAAGGTTTTTTTATAATAAAACCTTTGTGTGGTATCTTGCCATTGAGTCTTACAAGTGGAAGGAAATTGTAAGTCTAAATCACAAATTTTATTGTAAATGCCCAATATTGTCAATCCAGCTTAGCATCATCTAAAAGTATTTGTATTCCTTCAAAAATAGTCTGCATCATATGCTCTTCCATGCCAACAATTACATGTGTATATGCAAGAGTTTTCATGTGCCAAATGCCTTAAGCTTTGAAGTTAGAATCAAACTCACTATTTAAGAATTTAGTACCTTGACTAGTGAAAAAAGTTTTATCCTTTCTTCGAATTCTTTTTTGTGCCTCAGTTTTTTAAGTCTTATAAGTAATATATACTTGGTTCTTAGTTTGAAGAAATGCAAGGTTACAATAGCCAAAATATTCATCAATCCATACAACTAGCCATTTAGTGCCACCAAAATTAACTGTATTGAATTGACGAAAGTCAAATATTATCACATCTAAAATATCATTGGAATATTTATGCTTGCAAGAAAAAGGTTTTCTATAGGCCTTGCCAACAATACATGACTCACAAATTGATATTTTATCCTTTTCTCCCTTGATCTTTAATCCTTCAATTTTACAAGGCATAAAGTAAGTTTTATCAGCTAACGAGCCTGGTGTGAGTAAGGTTCTTGAAGATAAAATCTAATCAACTCCATTAACAACCAAGTTAAATTAACAACCTTTCTTGCATAAAATTACAACTGACAATAAAGTATCACATGTTCCACGAACCCAAAGGACATCCTTTACAATCATAAGAATACATTTTCCTATAGGATCTAAAACTGTGAGATGCATCTCATCTGAGCCTCATGATTTGCTAATGCCACCATCATAGTTTTAGAGTTGAATAGTTGCATTTTTATTAAAGTTGAGAAGTTTATTCTTATCTTCTTGAATGTGTACATCTGCTATACTATCAATGTGCACATAATGTTGTAATTGAGATAATGATGCAATCATTGTTTTTGAATTAAATGATGCTTCTTGAGCTGAAAGAACAACAACTCGAGTATTTACTATACCATTGACATTTATTTTAGGATATTCTACATTACCTCATCAATGCCCTTTTTGTCCACAAGTCTTAGAAGTACTTCTAAATTTATCAATCTTAGATTTTTATTTTTGCAGTGGATGGTCTTTCTTTGGAACTTGTTTTTCTCTTGCATGCATTACTATAGAAAAAAATGGAGAATTAGTCTTTTCCTTCCTTTGCATCTCTTCCTCAAGAAGAAAAGTTTGCACTATCTATTCCGTAATCTCTTTTCTTTTTCTCGATGCAATCAATTTAATAAGTAGATCCTAGGATTCTAGTAATGCAATAAGTATAAGAAATGCCATACTTTGTTTGTCCATTTCACCACCAACTTTAATATATTGGTTCCTAAGATCAAAAATCTCTCCAAGAAAAATCTTCATGGATTCTCCATCCACATATCAAAAATTATACAATTTCTTTATTAATTATATCTCAGTAATGACTCCCAAGGGCTTGTGGATTTTAGCCAATGTATCCCATATCTCCTTTGCAATATTGCATTTGCATATGTGAGTCAATTGCAAAGGCTTAACATTCAATGCAATCAATGCTTATGCTTCTGCTTCACTTAATTTCCATTTTAATTTTCCATCAATACTCGTAGGACATTCTAATGTTCCATCTACATACATATAGAGCTTGCAGATGTACATCAAATGTTTCATAACAAATGTCCATGTACCATAGTTTTTTTCATCTACTCAATCAATGCAATGTTCCATTGAAGATGCCATTGCCAAATACAATTAGTACAATAGAAACAAATAACTATAAGAAAATAATTAATAAATAGTTTACAAAGTGTAATATTTTGGAAGTAATAGTATCAAGCCATATTGGCACAAAACGAACTTGTTTTCACTACTAACAATAAATAAAATTTGATTAAATTAAAAATTACTTCAAATGGAATCAAATTCCAACTTCAACGGCTCCAACAACTATGGCAACTCCAACAACTCCAATAACTCTTACAATTCTAATAGCTCCAGTAACTCCGGCAGCTCCAGCAATTCTGGCAGCTCTAGCAACTCTGACAACTCCAGTAACTCTAGCAACTTCAGCAGCAAGCAAATCATCCAAATTTTCATCCAATAAAATATCTAATTTTCATCCAAATTCTATCCAACTAATTTACATCCATTGTAATGTTCATCCAACTCTAATACCACTTTACGAAATTAGGATAAGTTATGAAAAGTAACATTCATTCCAAACTAAATGTGCCGGAAGCCAAAGACACTTCCAGTGTTTTAGTTAAGAGCTGGTTAAGTCACAGCTTTTAGTGCACATAAGGGACATTCAACACATTCAACAGAAAATGATAGTGATTCGGCTGTGATAAGGTCGAGGAAATGTGGCCGTTGTGCTGAAAAGCGACATGATGAGAGGGTTGAGCGTGATGCTGTGGTCTCCGATTGTCGGTATTCTCCCGTGCATTCACTTTTGTTGACGACTTGGGAGAAGGTAAGAACCACGTGTCCACAGATACCTCCTGTTTGATCGTACTACCTTCGCCTGTCGATTTAGTGGTTAGTTCTGGTTCATCAAGAAGGATAGTGATGTTGTAACGAATGTCAGCAACAGCTTTGATATCCCTGAACGATGCAGTTAATTTATCAGACAATCTGGTGTGAAAACTCCATCTACTATTATTGCACTGGCGAACCTCCTCTTTCGCCTTCTCCATCACAGTTGTAAGTTTATCCAGCCATCTTTCTGCCATTTTCAGATGCTTATGCTCAGGGTCGAGAGTTTTTATCGAAGATATCCTTGTCATTATGCACTCGACGTCCTCCTTGATTCCATTTAGCTCAACTTCTAGTTTCTTACACTGATCTCTACACTTATACCCAGCCTTGCCGTTATTAACTACAGCCGTGATGAGCTCCGACACTACGATTGACAGCAAAGGTTCTGCAAACAGCGATAAAGATTCCATTATTTTTTCCTCTCTCGACCTCCTCTGATCAAAGCTTCTCCGTTACCGTGTGCTTGTTCCTACTCCCAACCAGACTGAACGTGCCTAGTCGGACACCCCAGACGATGACTTCAACAGACCATTAGCACACTACATGGTTGCAGGGACGAGACGAGACATATAAATGCGGCTGAGCTGCAACAATTCCTTGTGAGCACGAGAAAGCTGAGTCGGACAAATTTTTCCACGGCTCGACATTGAAAGATGCTTTCTAAACTTGGACCATTCAGTTCACCAGCTTCGGCGGGGCGGTAATCACGGACCTAAGTTTGACTTTGAACGCTGAATCGGTTTGGTGATCTCCAAAACCAACTCCATCTCCTTGCGCAGTCACCTTCTGCTTCTACCTCTCAAACAGGAAGCCTGGTTGCACAAATGGATATCTTGGATGTGAAGTTTCCTATTTTGGGCCCTTACAATAAACTTTGAGGGTGGTCAATTACATTTGTGTAAAATTTTAGTACCTCAAATGTATTTCGTAGAAAAGGTAAGAATTAATTTTAATAATTATGTTGTTATTAAGATAATGTAATATTTCTGTTGAAGAGTGGTTATTGCAAAAAGGATGAGTCATTTAGATTTTGTGTTGTTTGTAGAAGGCATCACAATTGTGAGCATTTGAGGAGAATGGTGCAGAGAATTTTTTCTTTGACAAAATTCATGGAGAACAATTGTTAGCAAGAGATTCTTGGAATTGATAATGCCCCTTGTTCATTCTTCTAAAGAAGTGAAAAACATTTCTTTCATTTTTAACACATGCTTGTTTTCATGATCTTCCACTTTATCTACAACAGATTTGTTTCTTACTTAAATTTGAAGAAGACAACCAAGGAGAGCAACTTTAGGAAGGATTCATGACTTACAGACTCATCTTTCATTCCCTCAATATTACTATTCTAAAACTATATTCTATCTTTATTCTCTAAATATTCGTATCTAAACTATTATCCCATTTTTGTAGCCTCCTAATATGAAAATAGCTTGGAGATTACAAGAATAAACATATATATATATATATATATATATATATATATCTATATATGCATCATTATTGTTCTTTTTATGTAAGAATGTAACATCCTATAAATAAAATTGAGAAGAAATTTAATGACAGTTTGCTAAGTAGATCAAAATGCCTCTTGCTTTAATACTCATACGCTGGGCATGGATCTTCGACGAGCTAGAGTCGTCACGACTTGCGGCGACTTACGCACCACGGCGGTCAATTCAGCCGCGGACTACCACGGAACAGTGTGGTCACTGGGCTTAGTTAGCCCCCTTCTTTTCGATCCATGAAAGAAGTGGCAACACCTGCCCTCTCTCCTCAAGGCAAGTTTTTACAATTACTCGACCAAGCGAGGATACTACACCCCACTACGCGCAAAATCTGGTGGGACACCGCTACAGGTCAAACAAAAACAACTTGGTTTACTTGCGGAGGAAACAAGCACCTCAATAAAGCAAAGATGTGACTTCCAAAAACCGGCCAAAATTTAGTACTTTCTATGGCAAGTTAATTCGGGGGGCCTCCCTACATTTAGCTGCAGTGTGATCATGGGTCATCCCAGTAATTGCAAGAGCTGTCTTAGAGGAGTCTCAGAAATGATAGAACATTGTCTTTGCAATTGTTTATTCGCTCGACAAACCTGGAGGTACCTCGAATTCATTTGGCAGGTTCTGGATTGGCCCTCTACATTGTTGTGGAAGGAAACTTTGTCAAACGTACTGCCTGGTACTCGCACAGACAAAACCTACACTCCTACAGATAAACTTCTCAACCCCGCTAAGGACATCTTCCGTGGTTCGATATTGTGGCAAATTCGGTGCCCTAGATGTAATGTACTACTCAATAGCAAACCATATAACTTCATCAAAGTTGGTCACTTAGCCTGGCTCAATACGATCCACGCTGGCATGGCCAGACATCACCATATCCTCAGCTTACCATAAAAGTGTGGTCAAGAAGCGTAAAACGCAGATGAAATTTTCACCACTTGGTGTGAAAAAAATGTATTCTGCACAGGAGTTCTGATCTCTCCTTTCTGGAGATTGTCATCCAGCCCATACCTCACCAAGTAACCCAACTAGGACCTCGATTGTATTTCTTTATTTTTAAAGCACACCGTTCTTTTCAAAAAAAATAATAATTAAGATTGTAGTAAGAAGATGCAATATGCCTTGTAACAAGAACAATATCTTCATAAGCAGAATACGTTAGTTCAAAAATAGAATACTTTTGTACTTACCTTCTAATCAATGCATCGAGTATGCCCCGACTGTCGAATAATACTGAAAATAGAATAATTGAAGTATACTCTTCTTTTCTATTTAAGAGTTCAAGTGGAGAAACAATTACATGCAGCGAACTGCAATTTTAGAAAGTTCCAAAATAAGCTTTGCAAATGGGTCAAAGCGATTCATCCTTGTAGACTTTCCAAATCAATCCAACTTGGAAAAGAACCAAAACACAGTCATTATTGGACATGTGCACAAATGTTTTAAAATAAATAAATGAATCATATATATATAAATTTGGGTCTTTTATTATTTACATGTAAAATTATTTTTTGTTTGAAATTTATTAATGTGCTAGTCACATTGAAAAAGAATTTGAATTGGACTAATTCTCCGATGAATATTAATGTCCAACATGGAACACAAACATATGAGTGTTTGTTTCTTTCTTTTTTACAATTTTTTTATCCAAGATTCACAGTACTTGGTAGTTGAAAATGTAATACTTTAAGAGAAAAAAAAAATTAATCAACACGTCCCAAGACTTGTAATTGTATAATGCCAGAGTTGCACCACAAGCAATGCATTATTTCATTATGGATATCCTTTCGTTATGGAGGTTGAGGGATTCTCTCTGCTTCCATCTTTAGACTTGAATCACATACACTTACTACGGATAATAAAAAGAAAAATTTAACTGTATGATAAGATGCCACCTAATTGTTGCGAGAATTATCATGGCATAAATTTCAATCCTACTCCAGAATTATTCGAAAAGGATAAAATCCCCTTCAATCTTTTCCTAATAATCATTGAAAACCGTAATTTTTTTTTCTAATCAGTAAATATGAATATTGTTTAGATTGATTTTTATTTTGAAATTACAATTCACAAACTATTGAGTTACTTCATCACACAAGTGAGGAACGTGGTGTAAAACTTATCAAACATAAACATTGCAGCAAATCTTTAAAAAATACATGATCACACATCAACGATATCCAAAAACTCAGAGACCTTGGATTTCGACAAAATTGCAATACTCTTCAAAGTATGAAGTAGAGTGTCAGTGGTTGTCTACCTGCAACCATGGGTATTACTACAGTGGGAGCCAATGTTTCCATAATTCTATCAACCTAAGGCGGCGTAATCTCTGTTTGTGTCAAAAAACCCCTAAAAACTTCAGTGTCAATTGTTGCGGTTCTGGAATTAAGCCAATATTTTAACATTCTGTGGTAATTCCTCCATCTACTGATCCTGCACTAACGACGTTAGTTATCTCCTTGTTCATTATAGTTGCAAGATTGCTCAACCACCGTCATGTGAATTTCAAGTCCTCATGCTCAGCCTTCTTTTGTACATACTACATGTCTGGCATGATTTTTGATGAAAACCAGTAACGAAAACCAGAGCCAGGAGAAAGGTTGTGCTGGGAGTGCATTTGCTACAAGAGGTAAATGCAGAGTGTCGCTGCATGAGCTCCCTACAAACCAAGTTGTCAAGAGTGGGATGATCCCCATGATTATGAACCACAGTAATGGGGCTAATATACATAGCCGAAGCTGTGTCCGTGTGGAGTATCCGGAGGCGGATACGGGGCTGATGTATGATATTCTCCGTTTGGTGGATAATAGTTTTGGTGCAAGCCTCCGAGAACATGATGGTGTTCTGGCTTTGACGAGGTCGCGGCATAGTAGCTATTGTTAAAAGAGTTGTGTGATTGTTGAGCATAATGGCTTGATCCCCAATTGTCGGCATGCACTGGTGCAGCTGGTGGATACATACCTTCACCAGGTATTATATGAGGAAGTTGCATGTAGAGGCCGGCACAATTTGCCACAATAATCGTGATGCTAGCAGACAATGCCTTCAAATTCTCTAATAGTCTGGTGGGTCGCCACAACGTCTTCTTGTTGTTGAACTTTTCAATATGCTTCTTCGCCTTGTCCATCTCTCTATAAAGATTATTCAACCAATTTTGTACCATTTTCAGATCATCAGAGTCAGAGTGGAGACTACTCAGCCTCAACAACCTCTTTTCTATGAGATCTATGTCCTATGTCCTGAATGAAAATAAGGTCTTTTTGTAGTGCCTCGCACTCTTTACGACATCTACTGAAGGCCATCGTCCTATCTTTCAGAGCTTTAAATTCCCGATGAAGTGTTTTAAAATCTAAGAGGTAGAACTAAGTAGTCATCACTTTTAAAGACCTCAATTTCCTCAACTATTATCCCATCTAACTTAATGCTAAAGACTTTGGTATCTTCAACTTCCGTAATTTCTAACATACCTTCCAAAAAATTAAGTGATTCAAAATAATCATAATTGGAGTTTATATGATTGTTTAGCTATTATTTAAATTCTTCATCATTCTTTCAATGATAAAATTTGGCACCTAAGCATTCTATTTTCTTTGAATCTTGGTCAATTGAATTAATCACCTTTGTTAAATTGCCTTGTCTTTTTTATTGTTAGATATCTTCTAACAAATCAACGGAATTAATTCTTCGATGATCAAGAATAAGTTATATAGAAATTTTGGTTCTATTCTTCCATGGACCAAAAGCAATGTGATGCTTATTTCCTCCTCAGTTGACTATGGCTTTTGAATCCCTCAACCATGGCCTATCAAGTAGTAAGGACAATGAATCTTTCGATGTATGCATTTGTCAAGGCATATTCTTCTCTTTCAATCCATGTCTTACAATTTCTTATTTGACCCACAGGAATAGAGGGGCTTTGATTTGCCATTTTGATAACAAAAAGAGATGGACTAGTGATATTTAATCATAATTTTTCCATGGTTTGAAAGGACATAGTATTCAAACAACTTCCACTATCTACAATAATATAAGGTATTATTTTGTCTACAATAGAAACCTCAATTTCAAATGCTTTTACTTCACTTTGTTTTGTATAAGCATCTATTTTTGTTGCCATGTTAACCTTAGACCTTCTTTGATTTTTATAGGAATATAATTTTTTAGTGTCTTCTTAACCGTTGGAGAAATTTCCAATAGTTGAGCAACCATGATATTAGCTTTTAATTTACAAAGATCATCTCATAAATTATATTCTTGCATGTTGATATCTTCCATATTCTTGTATTATTAGAGAACTTCAAACTTTGGGATTTTGGAACCCTCCCAACTATGATTATTTGGATTAACACTTAGCTCATACTTGACCCTTGGATTTTGAAAGGATAATTTTTCTACTAAGGGATCAAATCTCATGAATTTAGCTGTGTTATTTTGGGTTGCCTTAATTGTGTCCCTCCTAATTTTTTTTAGATCCAAGTAAGATAGACTCTTAGTATCATGTTGTAATACAACTATATGATAAAAATATAATTAAAAATAAAATTTTAATTAATATCTAATTATCTTGGTTCATTAATAATTCAAGATATTTAAACATGAATTTTATAAAAGCCTCTTAGTTTATAATCTTGTCTTAATAGTTAGTAGGTTAAAGGTTGGTTAATAATTTTACTTTTTAAGCTATAGAGACTCTTTTACTACCTTAGAAAGAGCATAAATTGATAAAATCAGGATAGAAGAGATAAATAATTAGCATGGTTGATACTAAGATTAAGTTGAGGATAGGATTAGGCTAAAAAAATCCCTATGATAGGTAAGATTGATATCCAAGGTTGATCGTTTTTGAGATAGGGTTAAAATCAAACCTCTAGCAACTAAAATGACTGCTTAGGAAAAAATATGAAATCATTCAAAGATCAAAAATAAGAATTAGAAAATAAGCTTAGAACTTCTTCCAAAGATATCAGGCTTATTTTTGTAGGATTTGGTTTGACTTTGCAATTATTATTCAAACTTAAGGATTGTATTAATGTCTTAGGATTTATGCAATACAATTAGGACTAGCACTCTTGGCTAGTTTGTAAAATTGATATTACATCTATTATTCAAAATTTGACAATATTTAGTAAATTAGGTATACTAAGTGTATGTGAAATTTTGTAATAATCTAATAATGCAGTTGAGAGATATCTGGGTTTAGGTACAAGATGGTATCAGAAGTTGGTAGTTTGAAGTTCAGTAGGATATCTATGATATCTAAAGATCTACTAATCAGATCAAAGTGAAATTTGGCATGGTATTAAAAGACTTAAAGATTAAGCTATATATTAATTTTGAGTAAGTAAAAGATTGATGAAGGAAAAATCACTACTAGAACATTTGCATCAACTTTAAAGTTGGCAGCCAAGTAACATTAGTATGGTTTTTGGGTGTTTTTTCATAATTTGTAAGTTGGATTGGAGTAAATTTTTTTTAAGCACATAGAAGACTTACAATGGCATTTATGTGCAAAATTTTGTTTCAAGTAGATAGTTAGATTAGAGACTACAGCTTGCTAAAACTTACTAATTAAGATTAGGGCTAGCAAAGAAAAATCAAAATTGCCTAATTATGAAAGTAATAAGGAAATTGGAGTTTATGTATGGTTGAAATTACTAAAAAGAGTATTTTTGAGCACTTTTTATTCGATTTAAGTACTTTTGAATTAAAATTAAAATTCCATTTTTCTTATAACAATGAAATATATGAGGATTCTTAGATACTTGTATAATACAACTTCACCTTTTATAGGTAGATACTTAATGCATTTGCAAATAGAACGATATGTAATACAACATTGGTGGCACTACTTTCATATTCTTGATGAACATATAAAGATGTGGCCTTAGATCTAATCATTACTACTAAGATTGGTAGTACAAGTAGATTCTTTTTCTTTGATTGATTTCTTTTAAAGATTATTAAATTTAATTTACTGAAGAAGCTTTGATTGACATTAAATTGGATAAAATTTTGAATTGGTTCTACCTCTCCTATGGATTGAGATATAAATCTTACATCTTAAGATCCTTGGCCTTATCTTAATTAGTTAGAAGGATTTTGACCTTACTTAGGATTTAGTAGAATATATCGGGAGTTAATTTGTAGTCTACTAGGCACATTTTGATTTTATTTATTATTATCATAATCATATTATAATTTTGGAGGCCTCATTTAAGCACAATTAAAAGTTTCAATGATTAGTTATAATTATTTTTATAATTTTTTACATATTTTTATTAATTTTAATACTAAGATGATTAATTAATAGATTTAAATTAATTATTTAGTTAATTATGACTATTATCATATTTTTAGATTATTAATTAGATAGATATTTCTAATTATTAGATTGATTGATCATTAAAATTCTAAAAATAGTAAATTTAGAAGATCTATGATTTCTTTCTTAATTTGGTTGAAATTCTCTTTTAGTGCCAAAATTAAAATTTTAGTTGAATTTCTCTTCTAATTCTTAGAAATTATATCTTAAATTAATATAAAATCTTAATTTTCAACTTCAAGGCTAATTTCTAATTTGACTATGGTTACAAAACTCCTCAATTCTAATTGTTCTATCTTCCTAATTAATTTCAAGATTTTGAAGCTTAAATTCCGTTTTACAATTTAAATGGATAAAAATTTATAAAATCTAATTGTTAAATTAATGATGATCTTTAGAAGATGGAGACAAGCTATTTTTTATGGTAGATTTTCCTTTCATAGTGATTTTTATCACTATTTGGAGTTGAAGAATGGAAAAAAAAATCAAAAATCAAAAATCAAAAGCATATTAATTCAAGGCCAAATTAAAATTAGGGGTTGTGAATTACCAAGAGTTTGTACTTAAGGGAGTTCAAATTGAAGAATGGTGATCATAAAAGCTTTGATGGCAAGAATCCTTACTGATCTCCTGATTATGTTACATAAAATTAGAATTACAGTTAAAATTTATAACTAGATTAGTAAATTAATTGGTTTTAATGATTTAGATCTTGGATTTGAGCTTGTGAATAATCAATCAAAGGATAAAAAATGTATTTTAGACACATTGGTGGTATTAGTTTTGCCATAAAGGCATTAGTTTTTTGAGTTATGGCAATTCCATCCTTGAAATCGTTTTTAAGCTTAATGTGATTGTAGACCATTGATCTTGGTTAGGTTTTTTTTGATTTGGATGGTAGAGATGTGGTCGTGACCTTTGAGCCTCCTCCCACCTGATTAAGAGGGCTTGGATGGCCGAGCTCCTTCTCTCTCTCTCCTTCCTTTTTTATATGGCGAAGCTATGCCAAATTTTCTTTTTTTTAAAAAAAGCGCTCCCTCTATTTTGTAACTTCTTAGGTTTCCACCTCTCAATTTCTTTCATTGTATTTTTTTCTTGCAATATTTTGTAACCACCTTCTTTTAGTTACTAGCTTTTCAAAGACACCAAGCACGCATAATTTGGAGCTTTAATGAATCATTGGCAGTATTTGAAGTAAAGAAGGGTACACTGTCTTGGCCTCGGAGAACTACCAACTTCAAAAAATCATTTCTCAATGATCTCTATCTTTCTTCTTAAGTGGTTTTTGGTTTTCATTTCATTCTTAAGTTTTGTTTTTAGAAAAAAATTAAATATAATATTTGAAGCTTTTATAAATTTTCAGAGGATCCTTAAGTAAGAAGGAATCCACTACCAACTGGTACAAGGGTAGTGTATTAGGGTTGGTTTTGGAATTTCATAGCGCAGTGCTTATTGAAGATTATTTTGTAAAAATCATTGAAACAAAGGCGCCTTAAAGTCTAGTTCGAAGAGAATTTTAAGTTAGAAATTTTGAATCTTTTATGAATCTTAAGTGAATTTTTAAGTGCAAAGAGGTCTAATACCCTAGCAGTTTGGAATGCCAACTTTAAGAAATCACATCTCAACTATTGCAAACTGGAATATTGCAAAAATTGAGGGATAGGAGCTCACCTAAGTGAAAGTTTAGCAAAAACAAATTCATACATATAAGAGCTAAAGAGGATTTTTGACGCATTTCCAATTGATTGGAATTTGCTACTTCAATTTGACATGATGAAGATAACCTTTCTTTCTTAATCACCTTCTAATTACACTTATTAGTGTATGGATTTTTAGATTCAATCTTCACTCATCTTATTATTTCTAATTAATACTACTTTAGTGAACCTTTTACTTTATCTTGGTAATTAATTGTTAATTTTTAATTTCTAATTATCTTTTGATCTTCAATTTTTAATCTTATGTTATTTCAATCTTTACTTAACTTTTCACTTTATATTTATCTTTTTATCTTTAACTTTTGACCTTTATATTATTCTATTTTTATTTAACTTTTGATTTTGAATTCACTTTTTATCTTCAACTTATAACCTATAATTATCGTTTTACTTATTTTCTAAATTCCTTTCAGAATAAACCTGTATTGGAAAATTCGAACACAGAGAAAGACTAAGTACATAAGCTTTATTTATTAGGGTCACATGATTAACTGTATTTCGAACCACTAAAATACTAAGAAACACTACAATGCTTCCTTCCAGGAACAATACTCCTTCATCAATTGATAACAACAATGTGCAACCTTGCACTCTTAAAAGACTACTCAAATCTCATAAATTTCATCCAACACTAGGAATAACAGACTTCACTCCAACCAATCTAGATTTGCAAAAATTCTGTAATCATAGACTTCTTTTGTCCAAAACACACACAACTCTCAATAAACAACAATCATAATCTTTCATCCATAATCAATCTTTTAATAACTTCTCATATAATTTAATCACATAATACTCCAGTTACATAATCAATAACTCATAAATCAATCTCTGATTTATTCTACAAACTCACTTATCAGTATTCAAAAACTATCCATTACTCTTCAATAACAAAGAAAACAAAGAAAACAAAGAAGTAGCACCAAGCTTAATCCCGGCTCATGACTATCACAATCTGGCACCCCAATAAAGTTCTACAATTCTTATATAATTGCTATTGATTTCCACATTCTAATCGTAATCCTATAATAACCGCTTTTAATAACTGAATCAATCACCCGTCCTCCTAAACTGACTATTCTATGGACTATTAATCTATTTTACCAATATCTTACAAAAACGAACTAATATCTATTCTACATAGCCCCACTCCTATCTAAATAGCGTCTTTACAAACACACAATTGATTCCTATCTAAAAGCTACTTAACAAAACTCTACAAAGTTACTAATTCCTCTGGCCCACCTAATTAATCATTTGCTGCATTATCGAATGTAGGTTCTACCAATTCTGATTCTAAATTCAAATTTTCCTCCTCTTTCAATCCGTCCAACAGTTCCTTCCTCAACTGGTCTGATAGATCTTCATTATACTCACCCAATTTATGGAGTTAAGCCTCCAATTTTAAGTTCTAAGCATCCCAAAGTTCTAATTGATGCTACTGCTAACTTATCCATTCTGAAACATCTTCAATTGACACTTGTGACTGGCTTCTCTCTGTTAACTCTTTCGTCAATTTCACCACCTCAGCTTGTAAAAATTTGATTTCGGACCTCAACTTTTCTATTTTGCATCTTGATTGGTCACTCAATGCCTCTTTCTCTTTCATCAATAACTCTGCCTTGTCTCCTTCCGCCTGCAATTAGTACTTGAGTTTTTTTCCTTTCAAATCCCATGTCTTGTGATTCAGGATCAATTTTTCACGTTGTCGTTCCACAATCCGTAAGATGTGTTCTTTTTGTTTTGTCCAAGACTCATATTAATGAACCCATTTCTACTCTAATATTAGCTTGGATTCTCCAATTTCTTTTATCGTTCGTTCTTGCTCTTTAATTCTTTGGTTTTCTCTAATATCACCTTCTTACTATCCTCTAAATTCCGTTTGCTACTGCCTTTTACATCCAATGCATGCACCATACAATGTATTTGTGAAATGTGCTTCAATAAAGCATTCTTAAGAGATATTCCTTTGAACAATCGACCTTGTAGAAACACTAACTCATTAATATCCATCAAAATTGGGATTTCATTCTCCTCCTCCACCGCTAAACAAATTAGAACCCATTTTGATTCAATAACTGGAACAACCTCTTGTGCACTGTATGACTTGACTCCCCAATTTCATATATTACATCCGCTATATTGACATTCTATGCCAATGAAATTTATTCTCTCTGCAGAAGCATTGGCACTAGTATTAGTACAAGACTTTCCTCTATTGGTGTTGTTTGACGCAATGTGTGTACAATCACAGTATACACATAATTGGAACAAAGCAAATAAGTGAATTTTTCCAATTTCCACTTGGCTCTTATCTCCGTATGAATATGAGTGGCTACATATGCTACCCAATTGAACACCATGCCTTCCACCACTCCTACTGCTACATACAATAACCATTTGGATATATATATGGAGTGTCGATACAATCCTAACTACCTCACCACAAAACGGAACCATTCTACGAGTTTTGGTGAAATTGCCTCAGCAGTCCGCCAACCTTGGCTCCTCTCAAAGGTCGATATACTTCCCTTGAAATATCTTTCTCGACTGAAGTCACTTGAGTCATCAGTTCCTATAGCAATCTTTTTAATAGGAAGAAACAACACCTTTTCCAAGATTGCTCCATCAATCTCGATAATTTGTCCTTGTACCACACTCGATCCATCTTTCAGGTTGTAGTTTGCGATATGTTCCTCCACTAATGACACATTAATTGATGGTAAGTGATCTGATAGGTACAAAAATTGAAACAATTGCATATTCTGAAAGTCTTTTATTCTTTTCGGCATCCAATAGATATCCAACTTCATCGGCTCTATATTGGTAATGATTATCATAGAAGGTGGTTTTGATGCGTGTCTAGCTCTTACATTTTGTCCATTGTCTTCTTTGTCTGAATCTCGCTTTACACTTTCAATTGCCCTGACGTTCCCTCTCTCAAACTCTTAACTGAAACTATTACGCTCAAAAACATAAGGAACACAAGAAATAGCAATCTCAAAAAAAACAACCAAGAACGATAACACAGAATGACCTCTAACTAGTGCCCTACTCCAATTCTTTTTAGTACCTAGTGATAATGACAACATGTTATCCATATTGTCCATTTTTCACCTCTGTCTCATCTAATACATTAATAATTACTAACTATCTTTTTAGCCGCATCTACACCCTAACGTACTTATACCATATTTAGGTCTACCTTGTGTCCATTCGAAGTCACCCCACCAAAAAAAAATGAAAATCCATTCTGAATTTTATGTATTATATAAATGTAATCGGTTCTCGTTAATGCGGGTACTGAAGCGACGGCCCATGAAATCCTCCAATTAAATAGACCCATTGGAAAAACCTTCAATTACGCGATACGACCCATGCCAACGAACTTCAAATTTTCTCAGAAAATAATTAAATTGGCCATCATACAATAATATCAAATCATTAGGCATAAAAATCTTTGGACGCAGTATCATAATAACTCTTCCTCCGTTTTTTGAATCACTTTCATGTTGAAAAGAGTTGTAGTCCAAATTTCATCCAATTCTTCCAATTTTGCCAACAGAGAATGTAATGACTCTTTGTCATTGAGTCGTTCATCCAAGGTAATTCGTAAACTTTGAATCTCCAACTTGATGGGTAAAATTACCTCTTGACCGTAAACTAGTTGAAACAGAGTAGAGTTGGTAGTTATTTTATATGCGGTGCGATATGTCCACAAAGCCTCAAAGAGTTTGGTCTCCCAATCGGTACCCGCCCCCAAAATTATCTTAGACAAGACCTTGCACAAAATTTCATTGGTCTTTTCCGTTTGCCCATTAGCACAAGGATGATATGAAGTGGTTTTTTGATGCTTAATCTCATATGTGTTCGTCAAGGCTGCTATGGTAGTATTGAGGAAATGGGTGTTGCGATCGCTAACCAATTCTTTCGAACACCCAAGTCGAGTTATAATATTCTCGTATAGAAAAGTAGCCACCTTATTGGCATTATCATTGCGAGTAGTAATAGTCTCTGCCCATTTGGTTACATAGTCCGTAGCAATTAAAATATTACTTCTGGCCAGGTTTTGACATTGGTACGATGGGACCGAAAAAATCAATACTCTATTTTTTGAACGGTGTCTGTGCCAAGATTGGAACTAATGGCATAGCAGAAGTGCGCGTGGATCGACCAATTTGTTGACAGGGATGACAATGATGAACAAATTGGTGCGCATCAGAAAACATTGTGGGCCACCAATATCCTGCCATTAAAGTCTTGCGAGAAGTACTATCTCTCGCAAAATGACCACCACAACTATCCAAATGGCAACCTTTGAGGATCGACTATACTTCACTTTGAAAGATACAGCGGTGTAAAATACCATCTTTGCCTTGTTTATACAAAGCATTGCGAATCATTGTATACAAGGCACTCTTCAGAATGAGTTGCTTCTTAAGCTTCTCAGTGAAAGTCGACAGAAAGGTGTGGAAGGTCAGAAACTAAATTATTTTACTATACTTGGGGGAAATCACATCCACCACAAATAATTTGGCGTCGAGAAGAGCATCCTAGATAGGCTCGTTGTCGAGAATATTAGACAACCAGGATAAATGATCAACATTGGCATGTTTATTCCCAAGTCGTACGACAATCATAAAATTGAACTCTTGTAAGAGTAAGATCCATCGAGCAATGCGCCCATTCAATTGAGGCTTATTAATCATATATTTGAAGGCATCATGATCGACATAAAAAACAAATAGATATCCAAGCAAATAGTGCTAAAATATTTGAATCGAGTATATCATACTCCACACTTCTCGTTCAGTAGTAGTATAATTACATTCGGCAACTACCAATTATCGACTAGCATAATAGATAGGATGATCCAGACCCTTGTCATCCTTTTGACTTAACACCGATCTAATAGCCACATTGGATGTATCAACGTATACATAAAAGGGCTCCGTCCAACGAGGAGCCACCAATAGTAGTGCAGAGACTAATTTTGACTTCAACGCTTCAAAGGCCACTGTACACTCTATGGTCCAGATGGGACTAGTCCCATCTTACGGAGGTTTCTTTAGTAAGTTCGTTAAAGGTTGACAAATAACTGCAAATGCACGAATGAATCTTTGATAATAACTGATATGACCCACAAACCCACGAACACTAGAGACCGTCTTTGGTCTAGACAAGTTCATTATATGCTGCACTTTGTCAGGATCCTTAGCAATACTACGGCTAAAGACGATATGTCCCAATAATTTTTTTGGACAGAATACCAAATTGACACTTCTTTGAGTTCAACGATATTCCTAACTTAATGCACCGAGCCAAACATTTGTCCAAATAATTAAGATGATCTTATTTTGTACTGAATGTACAAAAATCATCTAAAAAGATCTCCATAAACAACCGGAGATAGTCTTGGAAGGCCTCAGTCATCACTCTCTGAAACGTGGCTGGGGCGTTGTATAACCCAAAAGGTATCATGCGATAAGCAAATGTGCCCTAATCCATAGTAAAGGTCGTCTTAAGCTGGTCTTCTGTTGCAATTTGAACTTGATTATATCTAAAAAATCCATCGAGGAATGAATAACATTCGTGACCTACAACGCGTCCAATATACTATCTGTAAAAGGCAACGGAAACTAATTCTTCTTGGTGGCAGCATTAAGTTTCCTAAAATCTTGATAAATACAGATTTTTTCATTCTTTTTCGATACCTTCACAATTGAAGAAATCCACTCTCTATTCGATACCGGATAAATAAAACCAACCACAAGAAGCTTGTCTACTTCTTCTTTCACCATAAGAGAATATTTAAGATTAAGGTGATGTTACCTTTGTCGTACCGGTTTAGCGTTGTCTTCTAAAATAATATGATGCTTACAAATGTCAATGGGAATACCCTTTAAATCAGCATAAGTCTAAGCAAAAGTGGACTTATGATGCAAGAAAAATTATGTCTAATAGGTCAACTCTTGTTCCTTAATACCTTCGTAGACCTTAATTGTCCATGGCTCTGTTGTGGTCTACAAGTTAATAGTTTGATATAAAAGTACAATAGCCATATTTATTCAACCCCTGTGATGGTAAAAAATCGATCTGAATCCTATGTCCAGGGCATTAATATGTTACACATCATACTTTGTCGTCCAATCAATACTAACATAATCAAAGTTTTCTGAATCCTTCAGATATATCAAGTACTCCCCCAAACCTCCACATTGGTACACTACTCTAGGATGTTGCGCTAGCTCCACGGGCACCTTCGTAATCGATGCGACTACATCATCATCAAAGCTAAGCTCATCATCCGATGTCAATTCAGATGCTGGCAATTGAGACTCCCCGTGATAGCGTACTAAGTACATTTGTTATACCATTTTGTCGCCACCCTTGCCAATTGTCAAAGTACTTGGATCCCAATTGTTCTTGACCTTCACTTGATAAAGCCAGGGTCGTCCCAATAGAATTAGATATGATAAAGTCAAACGTTGTAGCCGAAAGATGATATAGTCAATTACATATGCAATACCAGCAATTATAATTTGAATACTTCATAAAATATCCATTGGTTTAACCCGGCTATGATCTGCCATCCATAATACCAATGTCGTGGGTACTAAGTGTTCCAAATCTAAAGCATCTATTGTATCAACGTTCATTAAATTGACACTAGAACCACCATCCACCTGAATACCAAAGATTATAACACTGTTAATCGAAACATCGATGGTTGGTGCACCTGGGTTAGGATTCAAATTGACTTCACAAACTTCCTTATTATATTACTTATGTCGTGTTAACAATGAATTCAATGTAGAACGGCACTCTAGTGCGATCGCTAAAAGTTGCTTCATAGAAATAGAAGGTCGAATAGCATTCAGATCCTTCAATATGTCATAAGATTCCATATTTAGGGTAATGCCTAATGCCCTCTTTCTTGTCATTGGTTGGAATTTAACTCCTTGAGGTAAGATATTCTTTCGCACTAGACTCGGAATTGGAATAGCAGACAGAGCTTCCTTAGAATTCATGCCTCTGAGAGCATCTTTCAAAGGAAAGGATGTTTTTTGGAACGGTATAGAGTACGGAACAGCTTAAAACAGAACTGAAGCCTCCATAATCGGTACTTCATTTGGTAGCTCAACCAAGTCAGGTCTCATACTGGATAAGAGGCCCGTAACAGGATCTGGATTAGATGTCCCCATAATTGGATCAAATTGGCCCTTCACATCAAGCACATTCAAATGCTAAATTGGTCCTTTCTCCTTTTGCTAACTCTTGGTAAGAACAGCTTGGACACATTCTATCCGATTTATAAGAGAATCTTGATGATCTTGATTTAATTCCTCCATTTCTTCTTGATTTTGGATCTACTGATCCCAATTATTGAAATTAAACGGAGCATTATATTGCTAATAAGTATGCCCTGACTGCTTGCAATTCCCACAAACTGGTGCATAATCGTCACTGGCTCTAGGATTGAGACATTCACTCCCATAATGACCAATCTATCTACAACGGAAACAATGAAGTGGTCTTCTTGCACCTCCATCAGGCATATTAGGTGTCTCCACTGGTATATACCTACTAGGCTTGTTCTATGTAAGATTAAAAAATGATCATGGTTGTCCCATTGGAATGGAGGGAACTTGGTTCGATGACGCCAGAGGAGCATATTGCTAATATCTCTACTCCTCCTTCCTGTAGTTTTGGGGGTTTGATGTAGACCCCTAATTAGAATTGGAACTTTGAAAGTTATTGAATGCTTGATTTTGTCGATTAGATCGCTTTCCATTCCATCCAAACGTATTTCTCGATTGAACTTGATTGACGTCTCAATGAATTGGTAGGATCATGGTCTGATTACTGAATTGTTATTGCCTTTACAAATTCTAACAATTAGCTATTAAGTACTTTCCTCTGTAAAATGTACATTGATCTATCATTTGTGAGGGCGAAGGATATTTTGTTACCAAATGACCGTGGTCCTTACAATTACTACATCAAACATTGGTCCTAGTATTGGTAGGCTTTTGCCTCTTTTCCTTATCTTTGACCATATTGACGGCCATTTCTTCTATTTTCTTTGTCAGGTTCAACAACAAGGCTTCATTGAAATCTTTTGGGACTAGTATTATTTGTAACTCTGTCGCAGTTAACGCTTGTTGTTGATACAAAAAATAGGGAGCATATTCTATTGTCACATTCGGTGACATAGCTTGCAATGGAATGACATTAACTGGCCCCTGAATATTGGCACTGGAATTGGCCTTTGTATCTAACATCCAAGAACAAGCATCCACTGATCCGTTTCAAGTCGGATTTTGTTAACTGCCTTGAACTGGAATCATCATAGCTCTCGCAGTTAAAAACTGATCGTAATGGCATTCTTCCCAAACCTTGACTCTATTAAAGGATGTAAATATTGTAACGGGTTGAGCTTCCTTCACAAATATTTTTAACTCTCATGGTTACAAACCATTGATTAATATGGATAAGATAAATGCCTTCGATATTTGGTGATTTGGCCACTTACTGAGTATATCAGCCACCTGGCTATGATACGATTCCACCGCCTCCCCTAGGATCATTTTACTGTTGATTAACCTCTCTCGAAGATGATCTCTAAAACCTATTGGCCAAAAATGGGTTAAAAATGTATTCTTCAATGCTTCCTAATTCAGAAATTGATCCATTGGTTGGCAGTTGTACCATTCAAATGCCATGTCCTTTAAGATTGCTGGCAACCATCGTAATCAAATATCTTTGGTTCTTCCATTATTGGCTACACATACTGTCAAAAACTGAGACAAATATTGATCGGGATCCACACTTAGAAAGTCCCTAAAAGTAGGTAATAGAGCCACACTTGTTGTGCAATCGCTCACGTCATCCATTTGTATTGTTATTCGAACCATTGGACCACCCGTCGCCATTGAAGAGGACAATATGTCACTTAATCTCTTATTAAAATTACCACTACCTTCTCCCATTGTCTTTTCCAGACTTTCCAACCTCCTCAATTTACTATTATTATCCTTAAATAAGTTTATTAGTTGAATTGGAGGTAAAAATGATGGATTTTGAAATACGCTAAATTGGCCCTTATTGGCAAGCTATTTATGCCATTCTACGGAACCAATTTTTATAAAATCGACAATTTCTACTATTGGAAAGATACCCAACGGAGTACCCAATTCTTCTGTATTTCCTCTACTTGTAGTTAACGAGCTCAAGAGATATGCTGGGCTATTGATAAAATTTCCTTCAAGTGCTCTAGGTAATTTTCTTAATGGTATATATGTCTGAAATATTAGAGATCGGTCTACTTCTGGATATGCTCGGATATGCCGATAAGCATGCAACCATGGCTTAATCTAACTTTTTCGATGCTTCCTTTTTAACTTACATTCTTGCTCGTTTTGCAATAATTCTCTTGCTTATACTCTCTCTTATCTTTCTTTCGACTGACGTGTTTTCTTTACTACAATGTTCTCATTCTTAAAAACCATGATCTTTCATTATATATTGCTGAATTTGCTTCCTATTTTCCATCTACTCATTCGGCAATTAATTCCTAACACGTAATGCTATTGTCAATCCCCGACAGTGGCGCCAAAATGTAATTGTCGTTTTACTTATTCTACAAATTTCTTTTAAAATAAACGTATATAGGGGAATTCAAACATAAGGAAAGACTAAGGGCATGAGCTTTACTTATTAGGGTCACACGATTAACTGTATTCCAAACCACTAAAACACCAAGAAATACTACAATGCTTCCTTCCAAGAACAATACTCCTTCATCAACTGATAACAACAATGTGCAACCTTGCACTCTTAAAAGACTGCTCAAAACTCATAAATTCCATCCAACACCAGAAATAATAGACTTCACTCCAACCAATGTAGATTCACAGAATTTCTATAATCACAGACTTCCTTTGTCCAAAACACACACAACTCTCAATAAACAACAATCATAATCTTCCATCGATAATCAATCTTCCAATAACTTCTCATATAATTCAATCACATAATATTTCAATTACATAATCAATAACTCATAAATCAATCTCTAATTTATTCCACAGACTCACTTCTCAGTATTCAAAAATTATCCATTACTCTTCAACAACAAAGAAAACAAAGAAAATAAAGAAGTAGCACCAAGCTTAATCCCGGTTCATGACTATCACAGTCTGACACTCCAACAAATTTCTACAATTGCTATATAATTCCTATTGATTTCCAACTCTTAACCGTAATCCTATAATAAATCGCTTTTAATAATTAAAACAACCATTCGTCCTCCTAAACTGACTATTCTATGGACTATTAATCTATTTTATCAATATCTTACAAAAACGAACTAATATCTATTCTACATAACTTTTAGATTATTTCATTTAACTTAACTTTTAATCTTAATTTATAATTTTTACTTTTCACCTCCAACTTTTAACTTTGGTATTTATTTTATTTTTTTATCTTTTAATTTTTATCTTTTATATTAAAAAATTTAACTCCATATTAATACTGAATTTTAATGTTTGAAGCTAATTATTAAAGAATTTTTAACTTTGAATGAAGTTTTGCCATCAGAATTTTATCCATAGATAACTTCTTGGATACAATTCTAATTTGCATGGTTGATACCATTTTGGAAAGTCCTAGACTAGCACTCTAGCATGGTACCAATTCTTTTTATTTTTATACTAACTCATAAGTTTGAGAGTTTAATCTTAATTGAGTATGTCTTTAAAGGTATTTACCTAAATAAACTACAATTGCTAAAAAATAAATCATAAAAGTATATAATTGACTTGGTTGTATTTTATTGGATAAATTGTGATTATTATATTATTGTATTTTTTTATTTATCTTATCTATGATTTATATCTCTACACTAGTTAATATTGGATTCTAACAGAAGTTATAATTTAATTAAATTGGACTTAAGTGATGGAAGAAATGACCACTTACACCTTAGGATGTTATTTGGTGGAGATTGTTATGCTTTCTTATGATTGTTAAATGACTATTGAGGATAATTACTAAGTTATAAATCTTCTTCTCACATGTTATTCTCAATAGAATAGGTCAAAGCCAATGAAAGAGGTCGAGGTTCAATATTTAAAGGTATTGGATAGGCTTCTAGGTTTATAAGAACTAATGGTAATTGTTCTTACAATTGAAAGCTTAATGATGGTTGAGTTCTTTCTTGTAGATCAATTATACAATCATAGGATCTAAAAAAATATCTGCATTATTCTTTTTAAAATTTCTTGAAAATCTTGATATTGGTTAGGAATACTCCTTGATATCTTTCTACTACCAAAAATAAATATAGCATATATAGCAAAAGATGATCGCTCTTCTACCACATGTATAAAAGCTCTTGTATCTAATAATAAGGATTTGGATGTACTAAGCTTATCTTTTTCTATTTCACTATCAAAATTTTGGATTAAATTATAAGAAAAATTAAGTTTAGAAAAAATCAATGGTTAAAGATGGTGTAATTAATTCCAAAGAAGAATAATTCTTTGCCATAAAATAAACACAATTTAGAAAAGATTACATTCTATCTTCTATCTTTGTTTGTAGTTCTTGTGTATTTGTAGCTCTAAAGAGATAAAAAATCAACAATTAGAAAATTCAACTCAAGAGCTATCATTTTCTAAGTTATTAGATGAAACATGGCAACTCTTATAACTTTTAAGATGACACAATATCAAGGACAAGAACTCGATAAAAAGAAATTTAGACAAGTGAGCCTTCACTCGAAGAAAAGTAACAAAATATAAATAAATAAGTATGTATATTGAAAGAGAAATTGGAATGGCTATCGCCAAAAGACAAGAAAATTAGAGACCCTTGAAACTAGACTAGAAGCAAGAAAGGAGTTGATAAGAGTGAAGAGGGCTTCACTCTTGTCTCTATATATACTATCTAACTAGGGGCTACGTGGCGACGTTCTATAGGACCTCCAATATGTGTTGACTTTGTAGGACACATGCCTTGACTTACAAGGAAAGTTTTTCTACGTGTGGGCCACATAGTTAGCTTGATCTTCAAGCTAACAACATGTGTGGCACATGGCCAACTTGTTAACCACGTTTCTAATCCAAAAAATCAATTAAAGATACCTATAAAGTCAAAGCACCATCTATGAAGCTTCTAAAAAGCTTCCATATTAAATACTATAGAATTAACTTATTTTTATCTACTTTTACTTACTTCCACCTATTTATATGTATAATTACTAGCTTACATGAGTATGTCTGTGATACACAATAAAAATGAAGACCTTTGAAAATGACATGTACTTTCTTGAATAGATGGTGAAATACAACATATTTGGTATTACAATCTTAGAAAAAATTCTTAGTGCTTGGTGATTTTATTGGAAGTAGGAATCACTCTCAAGGATGTTTCAAATATTTTATTTGAAGGTAGTTACAAAGATCTCAATAATAATCAAATAACAAGGTAGTCTTTGTGCTCTGATATAAAACATCTATGATGGGTGAAAAGACCTATTTACTACCTTTAATGAGGCAAACATAATTTTCTATATGTTAGACTTCCTCAGCATATGATTTTTGCTTATGAGTGGTTTTTTCTCACTTGACTTAAATTCAATTTGATTCAATTGTAACATAGATTAAAATTCAATATTAATCAAAGTAGATATTTAAATCATAAATATATAAAAAAATAAATAAATATAAAAATAATAAATATAAATAAATAAATAATATAATAATCTTAATTAATCCAATCAAATACCATAAGTCAAGTATATAATTTTTATGATTTTTTAAATATTATAGAAAAATAAATAAATTGCCTTCCAAGGTTTACTTGATCTAGTTTAAACTTTGAAAATTATGAACAAAGATCAAAATAAAATAAAATAAAATAAGTTAGAATTGATAATTAAAAATTGATTAAATTTTTTTAAAATAACCACTATAAAAAATTAAAGATAAAATTAAAAGATATAAGCTATGGTTAAAAATAAAATATAAAAATGAAAAGATAAATTTAATTTTTATTTTCTTTTATCTATTAAAGATAAAAATAGATAAAAAGATGAAACTTATCATTAATTATTATAATAAAGAAAAAGTTCTTAAAAATTATAAAATAATATTAATCAATGATAATGAGATAAGTCAAATCTAAAATAGCAGATCTGGTGCTAAAAGAATGTGATTTGAAGATGATTAGAGAAGAAAACAATAACATACCTTAGTTATGTCAAGTTGTAGACAGCTACCATTGCCACTCAAAAATTCACCAAAAATTCTTTGAGACTCCAATGCATGTATATTCTTGTGTGATTAAGTTTCACTCTAATGTGCTTCTTTCTTTATAACTCTTGTGGCAATAAAATCCGAAATGCTTGAGATATGCATTTTTCAAGTAGAGCCACTTGGGCTACTTTGGCAATAGATCCCTTCTACTTAAAAACTCACTAAAAGTTGGTTAGTGATTCAAAGTTAATAATTCAATTTTTTTCTAAAACTAAATTTAGAAAAATTCTTTTAAAAAAAACTCAATAAAAAATCATCAATAGTTATTAAGCTACGTTTTTTTGAAGTTAATTATCCAAACTGCTAAGGCAGCAGATCCATCTTCATTCTAAATATCATCCAAGATTTGTTATAACTTGGAAGTTAGTGACTCAAATTTCATAATAAACTAGACTATAAATTACATTCTTAATAGCAAGTCTCATTAAAGTTGAGTTAGAGGTCATCAAGTTGCAAATTTTTAAAGTTGAGGCAATTATGTTGATAAAGGCAATAGACCCCCTACCACTTGGAAATTCGCCAAAAATCCGTCCAAGCTTCAAACCACTTGTGGCTTGTGTCATTTAAAAGCTGGTAACTAGGAAAAGATGAGTACCAAATATTGCTCTATAGCATAAAAAGGAGTGACTGAGAAGAAAAAAATACCAAGGCAATGACAAGGTGGGAGAAAATTCCTTCAATTAAAGCTTAGAAACAATTTGGTAGGATTTCGCCTTACAAAAGGGGGAAGTGAGATAGGGAGCTCGGCCACCCAAGCCTTCTTAATCAGGTGGGAGGAGGCTCAAAGGTGGCGGCCACATCTCCACCATCCACATCAAATAATACCTAATCAAGATCAAAGGTCTTCAATCATTCTAAGCCTAAATCCAATAATAAAGTTGGAAATGACTATAACTCAAAAACTAACACCTTTTTGGCTAAACTAATACCACCAATGTTTCTAAAACACATTTTTACTCTATGGTTGACTATACACAAGCCAAAACCCAAGTTCTAAATCATAAAAATTAATTAGTTTATTAATTTAGTTATAAGTTTTAATTATAATTATAATTTTAATTAATATACTTAGAGATCACTAAGGATTTTTGCCATCAAAGCCATCATGATCACCATTCTTCAATTTTAACTCCTTTGAATACAAACTCCTAGCAAATCCAAATCCAATTGTAATTTGGCCCCAAATTAAAATAATTGTGATTTTTTTTTCTCTTTTTTCAATTTTTAACTACAAATAGTGATTAAAATCACTATGAGAAGAAATTCCACCATAACAATTAGCTCACCTCCATCTTCTAGAAATCATCATTAATTTAACAATTAGACTTTATATTTTTGATCTATTTAAATTGTGGCATGAAATTTAAGCTTAAAAAATATTAAAATTAAATAAGAAGATAGAATAATTAGACTTAAGAAATTTCTAATCATAGTCAAATTAGGAATTAGCCTTGGAATTAAAAACTAAGATTTTAGATTAATTCAAGATATAATTTCTAAGACTTAGAAGAGAAATTCTACTAAAATTCTAATTTTAGTATTAAAAGATAAATTAAACCATATCAAAAAAATAAATCATAGACCTTCTAAATTTAATATTTTTAGAATTTTTAATAATCATTCAATCTAATAATTAGAAGTATCTACCTAATTAATGACCTAAAACTACAAATAAAGTTATAATTAACTAAAAAACTAATTTGGATCCATAAGTTAATCATATTAGTATTAAAATTAATAAAAATATATAAAAAATTACAAAAGTAATTATAAATAACCATTGGAGCTATTAATTGTACTCACATTGCTCTTCATAGACCTCATTCTTAAAAAGACAAGAGAAGGGATAATATAATAGATATATATATATATATATATATTCTTTTAAATAAAAAGTATTAAATAAAAGATAAATATATGTAGATTTGTTATTATCTTATAGCAAAGCTTTATAGATGCATATTTGATTTTAGATATGTTTATAATTGATTAATAGGTTAGAAACTTGGCCAACAAATTAGCCACATGTTGTACATGCTAGTAGCTTGTTAAACAAGCTAGCTATATAGTACAAATATATGAAACATATCTTATATGTTGGACGTGAATCTTGCAAGTTGGACATATATTGAAGGTCCTATAGAACGTTGTTATGTAGCTTCTAATTAAAGAGTATATATGGATGGAAGAGTAAAGCCTTCTTTACTCTTATCAATGACTTTTTAGTTCGTTAGTCTTGTTTGAAGTCTTTCTAGTCTTCTTATCTTTAGCAATAGTCATTCTAATTTTAATACTATTTTTATTTTGAATAAATATCTATATTTTTTGAATTATACAAGAATATGTTGAGTTTTTGATTCTTCAAGATTCATGTCTTTAATAACTTGTCTCTTTTTAAGAATTTACTATAAGATAATTTAATAACAATTTTTTTTTTTATAAATAGGAAAACCAATAAAAAAAAATAAAATAAATAATGTATAACATAGTAACTAAGCCTTGATGAGCGACAATAATAGTAAGGTATCTTCCTATCTAAAAATTATAAAGCCTAAATCTACGACTTGTATTAAGAGATTATTAAATCTTAGAAAATTAATTTGTCTAAGTATAAGTATTTTTTTTCAATTTTTAAACAAGATCTCTTTTAAATTTTTTATATTTGTTTTCAACTAATAAATTAAGTTATATAAAAAATTTAAATTAAGATAAAAATTTTATTTAATAATTACTAGTTTTAAAAATTTTAAGTATTTATTCAGGATTTAATTGGAATATATTAAAATTTATTTTTGATTTGATTAAGAATTTTTAAGATTTTTTAAATATTCTATTGAAGTAAAATAAAAAAAATTATAGAATTAAAATTATTTATTTAGATTTTAATAAAAATTTCTTTAGGATTATTTTTTATTTTTTTGAATTTATTTTAAATTCTCTATATTTTAATTGAGTCTTATAGACACAATTTTTAAGTGAATTAGTATTTAAAAACTTGAAAGAATAGTAGATTTTTTTATTTTTGTGGAAATGTGATGCTTTATAAGATTTTTTATCTAGATTTCTAAAGTAATTATATTTTTTTATTTCTTATTACTTTTTTTATATTTAGTGCTTTCACATTTTAAAATTTGGCTAGCAAGAGCATCAAATCTTGATTAATATTATTTTTTATTTAATATTTAGTGATATGATTTATAAAAAATATCAACTTTGAAGAAGAATGGTTATAAAAATTTGCTAATAATGACTCAAATAGAACTAGATCTTATCCATCAAACAATTGTAGAAGAATTTTTTAATACAAAGAAGTTTTTATAGTGCACAAGTCTACCAACATGGTGTCCATCTAGGAGCCTAATGATAGATATTTATATCCTTACATAAGTTATAGAGTATCTTAAGTTTCAACACATTATTGTTATCAATCACAAATTATATACAGAAATCAATGTTTTTATTACTACGAAGATATGATAAGGATATATAGATACTAAAAAAGAATTCTAAAATTCTTTAGGTTCTAATATTAATAAAATAAAATAAAATAAAATATTCTTAAAGTTATATTATATATATATATATATATATCTAATTTTTTTCTCCCTTTTTTTCTAAAACTGTGTATGTGAGCATGTAGTATTGTAGTTATTACAATAATTCTATGTGCCTTGTCTATTGAATTTTTACTCAATTTTTTATTAATTTCTTTTATATTAATATTATTAATTTTTTATTTAGTGAATTAGAAATATTTCTTATATTAAAGTCTTTTTTCTATTGTTCATGTTTTTATTTTTTTAGTCTTTGATTTTTGTCTTGATAATTTTTTATTTTTTTTTCTTAGTGGTGTTGGTAGTCATTTTCAAAAATGTCAACTATCAATAAGTTATATTTTTATTCTTAAAAAGTTTGCATAATCTTGAAGCAAGTGATATTGTAAGGTTATAATTGTATGCCATTAACATTGCTTGATTGACAACTCTTTTTCAATTGCATTTTATTCTATCTCTCTTTTAATACTATTTGATAATGGTATTTCTATAATTTAATGTTTTAGTTAAATTACTGATTTATAAAGCTCTAAGTTTATTGTGAAAGTTTTTTTTTGTACCATGCAACGGTATCTTACACTCATGTTCATGTTTTGTGCTTTGTGGTGATTCTATGGTGGTATCAATGTCTACCAAATTTTATTTATTATTTTCTTATGTTGTTCTTTGGTTGAAGCAACATCCTTGTACTTTTTCAATATCTAGTGTATATATTTTTTCTTTATTTTGTGACTTTACAAGTATTAAGGACATAAATTTTAAAGAAATAAAAGATTAATATACTCTTGTGTCACTCAAAAAATACTAAATAATCACTCAAAGATGGTATAATATTAAACTAAAATAGCTACTACCAAAGACAAGAATAAGAAAGTCTTAAAATATGACTAAAGACTAGAAATACATTGACAAGAATGAAAGAGACTTCATTCTTGCCTGCATATTTACTATCTAACTAAGAACTATATGGCATCTTTCTATAGGATCTTTAACATGTATCTAACTTGCAAGTCACATGTCTTAACTTCCAAGGCAAGTTTTCTATGCGTGCACCACATTGTTAGCTTGTATCACAAGCTATCAATACATGTAATATATGGCTAATTTACTGGCCAATTTTTTAACTTATCAATGTATTAAGTCAAAGCCATATCTATGAAACTTCTAAAAAACTATTCTATAAGATAATATTAAATCTACCTTCATTTATTTTCTACCTAACACTTCTTATTTAAATAAATAAGTATGTTGGTCATAGAAAGAGGATAAGGATTTAAAGCATAGCACCTTTTGCACAAAGAAAAACTACTTGTTATTTATATTTAATTGTAAACGTAAATCTAAAAAAGAAAGAAGTGGAATCATTATCTTCAAGATAATTTATTTTTATTATAGATTCTTCTTTAAATCATGCCTATGTTTTCTTTTTATTCACTTTTATTATAAATTATTTGGTGCTAAATTGTTGCTTATCTATATTGATTATTAAAGATCTGTGTTTTCTCAAGCAAATTTGAATCTAGCTTGTTCTTTTTTCAAAGTTTTTAAAAACCTTGTATTCTTTTTTTGTGGTTCTAGTTTATTAATTTTAACATACAAGAGGATTTTGTAGCTATTTTTTGTACCAAATTACATTTAACTTTAAATGGCTTTATTATATTTTTAATTTTTTTTATATTTATATTCGTGCAATAAAATGTAGATATTATCAACATGCATATTTATTCTATTAATTATCTAAATAATATAAATAAATAAAAGTAAGTGAAATTACATAAATTTGATAATATATTATGAAAAAAATTCTTAAAAAAAATTAAATGTAGATTTGTCTTTATACATGTCCATAGGTAATTATTAGATTAAAATTTTTATTAAATATTTGGCTAAAAAATTAGATAAATATTGCATGCATTGGCCACTTGTAGTATAAATTAGACATGTGCTATACATATAAAAAACTTGCCTTACGAGTTAAACATGTTTCTTGTAAATTAGACACATCTTGAAGATTCTATAAAATATTACAATGTACTTTTAATTTAGATAGTTTAGTTTCATAATTTTTAGAAATGGTCATTTTAATTTCTTTTTTTAGATATATATATATATATATATATATATATATATATATATATATATATATATATAATTTCTTTTTATCATCTTTTTTTGAAAAATATTTCAATTCTCCTTGATAAATTAACAAGGATATGCTTATAAATTAGAGCTTTATCTTTTCTTAATTAAGAATGGATTATTATTTTATTATTATAAATTATAAGAATATTAGAAGTTATAGATTATTTATTTTTAAATTAATATTTATTTTTAGATTTTCTTTGTTCTTAGGTTCTTTCTTCTACTCGTCTTTAGTAATATTAGACATCTTATTTTCTATAGTGCTATTATAGCAAAGCTTATTGAAATGAAGACTGCAATAGTATATATGTAAGAACAAATCAATGAGTTAATACTTGCAATAAATCAATTCAATTTGCTACCACAAGAAGCAACAAAATTGGCATAGATTGAAGATATAGAGATGATTAGAGTTGCTTCAACATCTACACCAAATCATATTACTTCTTCTATAGTAGAACATTGTTCAAATATTAGAGAATCCAAAGTTGTCTTGGTTGAAAAGTTTGATGGTATAAGATCAAAGTTTTGAAGATTCATTAATTAAATATAATTAGTTATTAAACTTCAACTTCAATTCTAAAATAATAAATCATATTTATTAAAATACTACTTTCAAATTCTACTTTACCTTAGTTTTTATCTATTTTAAATAATATGATTCAATATTTGATAAATTAGAGGTTTTTTTAGTAGATTTTTTATTCATATATATAAAAAATGATGTAATTTGTGTTACAATCAATTAGATTTGTATTTTACAATAAGACAATTAATAAATAATATTTTATGCTTTATAATTTTAATAACATGTAATTGATATCATATAAGATAATGTTACACTTATTAATTGTTTTATCTACAAATTATAATATGAAGAAAAAAAATTAATATTAAATTTTATTAATCTTCATACATTGAGCCAAGAAATTAACTTTATAATAAAGTATAAAAATTGGTTTTTTAAATTTTGATTTGAAAGTTACACAAATAAACCTTAAAATTTGTACAATTCAATGGCAATACCAATACCTTCTCAACACATACATTTGGAAGTCAAAGACATGCAAATTCATGCAATATGTTTAAAATTTTTATTAAAAAATAAAAATAAAAATAAAAATAAAAACTTATTATCTTTAAGAAGGATTGTAATTATATTATGGAAAACCTAAGCATATTATTCAATATTATTTTAAAAAGAAATACAACCACAAAATAAAAAGTATGGCTGTCAAATAAGACAATATGTTAAAAAATAAATTTATCCAACTACAATAAAAAATTTGGCATTAGAATCTTATACAACATTTAATGAAGGTTATGCTTTCTCTTCAAAATATTTTTTTATTTTACAATAAATGTTTTTAGAACCTAAAAACTAAAATCTAGATTGAAGAACTTCAATTTTTTTCTTAAATTAAGAAAAAATTTAAAATTATAGTATAACTTTATGAAAGAAAATTAAACATATACATATAAAAGTCATAGATGGTTATCTATTGTTTTTTAGAGATGTTATCTATAAAAATTTCTCTATAAAAGTAACAAAAAATTGTTATAATAGCTTTTTGATAATTAATATAATAAAATCTCCATCTATTATAATTATTTTTGATTTATTGGGACTAAAAAAATATAATCCTCAAGTAGATTAGATTTCTTATAGTCTTTCATTTTTCTAGAATAAAATTAAGGGTTTTGTCAAAAAATTAGAAAGTCATAAATCTAGTACAACCAAAACTTTATTTGTAGGTATAAAAACTTCAATATATGGTGCAAAAAAAGAATTACATTTTGTCATCAATGCTATATCTACTTGTAATGATAGAAAAACTTCAAATGGTATTTTAAGTCAATATTAAGATTTTCAAGATATTTTTTAGAAAAAATTACAAATAATCTTTTGTAGCATTGTCTTTATGATTGTTCAATTGACCTTCAAAAATGAGCTCAATAGCCATTTGGACCAATCTACAATTTATCATAAAATTATTTGGCTAAGCTCAAGGAATATATTAATGAAAAATCTACTAAAAATTTCATATGCCATTCAAAATCTTCAATAGGAGATCTTATCTTATTTATAAAGAAAAATAATTAATCACTTTAGATATACAGATTATCAATAAGATTACCATTAAAAATCAATACTAATTATTTTTAATATCAAGAATTCTTAATCAATGTAATCAAGCCATGATATATACAAAAATAAATCTATAAGGAACAAGCAACTTGATATGCATCAAAAAATGAGATGAAACAAAGATTTTATTTCAAACTAAATATGAAAAATTCAAATATAATTCCATACCCTTTAGACTTAAAAATGCATTAGTTACTTTAGAAAATCTTATGAATAATATTTTTTGAGATTTTTTAGATGATTTTTTATTTATTATTCAAATACTATTAAAATCTATTCTTAAAATATAAAAAAATATTAATTTTATATTTGTTTATTACAAAAATTTAAAAGTATAAGGCTCGATACTAAGATGAAAAAGTAAATATTTTATACTACTCAAATTGGTTTTTTAGGATATATCATTTCAAATAATGGTCTTATGATGGATCCTTAAAAAATTCAAAATATCATGGATTAGAAGATTTTAAGAACAATCAGAGACATCTAATGTTTTTTGAAATTTTTCAATTATTATTGGATTTTAATCAAAAAAAAATTTTAAGTTGCAGCTTTATTTATATTTTTGACATGTTACGACAAACTTAAGTAGAATAAAGAAGCTAAAATATGATTTAAATCTCTAAAACTAGTTTTTTAATTTTGCACCAATCTTATATTGAGTCAACTTTTTTAAAAGCAAATTTATGGAAAAAAATATATTAGACTATAACTTGGATGTGGTATTGTCACAAATAATAGGAAATGATAAAATTCACTTTATATCTTTTTATTCAAAAAAAAAACTTTTAACAACCAAGATTAATTACAAGATCCACAATATAGGACTTCTTGCAATTGTGGATTTCTTTCAAGAATAGTGCCATTATTTGGAAGGCGCTTCTAATCAAGTAGTTGTTTATACAAATCATAAAAATCTAAAATATTTTATATCAACACATATTTTAAATCATTGCAAAGCTTATTGGAGCATATCTTTGTTGAAACTTAAATTAAAGATTTCATATTGATTAAACAAAATAATAAGACTTGTTAGATGTCTCTTCTACATATTCTTATCTTATATCAAAAAAAATATGCAACCTTTAATTAACAATAAATGATTATTTTAAAGAAAAAATAATTTTATTTTTGAATAATAAAATCAATATTAATTGTTGATTCAACCTTTCTTAATCAAGTTCAATTAAGTACGTGCTGAGATTATCTTGTTTATGATATTAAAAAAAATCTATCTAAATTTTATAATAATTCTAAATTTAAATTTAAGAATAATCTATTTTATTTTTAAAAACTCTTCTATGTTCAAAAAAATGAAATATAATTATGTGCTCTTTAAGCTTATCAAGATTTTTTAACTATATAATATTTTAGATACAAAAAGACTTTGAGGTTAATATCAAGATATTCTTGGTTTTTTCAAATGTCGAAGACAATTAAAGAATTTGTATAAATATGAGATATTTTACTAAGATCAAAACTCTTCAACATCAACCTTATAGACTTTTTCAACCATTATTTATACCAACACCACTATGGTCTTCTATTTTTATGGATTTTTTATAGATATTTTAATCTTAAGTTCTTATGATTTTATTTTTGTAATAGTATATTTTTTTTTACCAATTTGATATATTTTATAGCATATACAAAATTATTACATATTAAGAAACAACAAATTTCTTCTTTGATAATATTTACTATTATTATGGAATACTAAAAAATATTATATCAAATAGAGAGATTCAATATTTTGGACTTTTTAAAGTTTATAATCTTGTGGTTGAAAATTTGGAAAATTATTTATTAGAACTACATGCAATAATGAAGGTACAATTAAAAAAAAGCTCAAGAATAGTAAAAGATCAATTCAAAGGCCTATTATAAAGAACTTCAATTTCACATTAGCAACAAGGTATGATTATTTTGTTGTTATATCAAGACTAATTTAACTTATAATAAGTTTAATTACTAAATACTCAAACCATTTTTTATTTGTAAACAAATTAATCCAATTGCTTATTAATTACACCTACTATGATTGTTGTTTTACTTATTCTACAATTCTTTTCAAAATAAACTTGTATATGGGAATTCAAACACATAGAAAGACTAAGTGCATGAGTTTTTCTTATTAGAATCACATAATTAACCGTATTCCGAACCACTAAAACACTAAAAAATACTACAATATTTTCTCCTAGTAACAATATTCCTTCATCAACTGATAACAATAGTTGTGATTGATTGTTTTACTTATTCCGGAAGAAAACTCCCACTATAAACCCGTATAGGGAGATTTGAACATGAGAAATGACTAGTTGCTTAAGCATTCACATTAAGGTCACACAATCAATTACCTCCTAAATGCATCGTCTCTATTTCCAATATCTGAACACACAAGGAAACTATAATCTCCTCCTTCACCTTATCGGTCTCTTCTTTACAACAATTTAGTTATACTAATAACTGCTATTTCCACCAATATATTCACCCTCATAATCTCTAATTATAATACCTCGCCCTCACAGCTTTCAGCACACAATTACCCTCATTCCAATCACTGGAATTCTTCACACAGAACTGCCATTCACATTATGGTGTTTCACACAAATACAGACTCATTCTCTCTACTGAACTACAATCAGATTTCAGCATTCAATCTTTCTTCTTCTCAAATAATACCAATTACATTTCCATTCCATAATTCACTTCACAATATTCAGAAACTTTCAATCCTCTTATTCAAAGAAAATAACAAACAAAAGAAAAGAGGTAGCATCAAGCTTACCCCAACTTATAACTCTCACAGTCTTGCCCTCGGCTCAACACTATCGCAGTCTGGTCCCCGGCTCACAACTCTCACAGTCTGGCATTTTCTTCCCCTCTCCCATCCTCCTTATACTACCCTGAGATACCAACTCCTATACTACAGATGATAACTACTTTTTCTGACTATTCATCCATTCTACCTGTTGAACCACCTTTTCAGCAATTATCTATCCCTGTTTATACTATACACTAGGTATCTATATTTTGAAAATAACTACTTATTCTACATAGCTCCACTCCTAACTATGTAGCATCCTCGCAAACACTCAATTGATACCTATCTAAAAATTATCTAACAAAAACTCCACAAAAATTGCCATCCCTCTGGCCTATCTAATTAATCAATTACCGCAGTATCTGTTATTAGTTCTACCGATTCTGATTCCAATTACAAATCTTCGTCCTCCTCCAATCCTTCCATCGATTCCTGCCTCAACTGAGCTGAAAGGTCTTCATTGTACTCACCCAGTTTAAGGACTTGAGCTTCCAATTTCAGGATCTAGACATCTCTCAATTCCAACTGGCACTGAAAGTGACTCCTCTCTTCTGAAACTTCGGGAATTGGCAACGTCGATACTTGTGCTTGACCAATATTGACTAAATCCTCTGCCAATATTGTCACCTCGACATTCAAGGCCTCAATTTTAGCCCTTAATCGCTTTGTTTTACATCTGTATTGGTCACTCAATACCAATTTCTCTTGCACCAATAACTCGGTCTTTTCTCATTCCATTACCAACTGATCCTTCACTTTTTTCAGTTCCAAAATTGAATGACTGTGAGCCCGAAATAGTTCTTGCCTGTGGGTCTCCACCATGCGCTGTCTTTTTTTGTCCCAAGCTTCCTGTTATTTTCCAATTTGTTGCTCCAATAGCAGCTTGGATTCCGCATTTGCCTGGATGATCCGTTCTTGTTCTTCAATTCTTCGTGTCTGCTCTGATATCACCTTTTTGCTTGCCTCTAATTCCTGTTTATCACTGCCCTCTACATCCAATGCTCGTACCATGCAATGTATTTACGAAATGTACTTCAATAAAGAATTTTTAAGATGTACGCCTTCTGACAATCGGCCCTGTGGAAACGCTAACTGATTGATATCTAACAATGTCGGGACTTCATTCTCCTCCTCCACCACCGAACGAATCGGATCTGTTTTTGGTGCCACTGGACGATTGGATTCCCCAATTTTATGTATTACCTCCGTTGTATTGACATTTTGTGCCAACGAATTCCGTTCTCGCTGCTGAGGCACTTGCACTGGTTCAGAACTTCCCTCTACTGGCGATGTTTGCCGCAATGTGTACATGATCATAGCATATACATAATTGGAACATAGCAATGCTGTAAACTTTCTTATTTTGTACTTGGCTCCCATTTTCGCATGAATACGAGTTGCTACATAAGCTGCCTAATTGAACACCATCCCTTCAAATGTCCCTACCGCTGCAAATATTAACCCTCTTGACATATATGTGTTGTGTTAATATAACCCTAGACGCCTCAGCATGAAGCGCAACCATTCCATGAGCTCTGGTGTAATTGCCTCAGCCGTCCGCCAACCTTAGTTCTTCTCAAACGATGACATGCCACTTTTGAAATAACTTCCCAATCGAAAGTCACTGGACTCCTCAACACCCACCGCAACCTTTCCAACTGGAAGAAACAGTACTTTTTTGAGGATCTTCTCATCAATATCGATAACGCACCCTTGTACTACGCTCGATCCATCCTGTGGATCATAGTTTGTGATGTATTCTTCCACTAATGTCACATTAATTGAAGGCAAACTATCTGACCTTTGCAAAAATTGAAACATTTGCGCGTTTTAAAAATCTCGTATTTACTTTGGCGTCCAGCAAATCTCTAGCTTCATAGGCTCGATATTGGTAATGATTACTATGGTGTCATGTTGTGGTTCAGCTACTATATGAAAATAATGTAATTATGTACTTAATATATAATTTATTAAGTAACATGGTGAGAGCCATGTTAGTAGATTTTAGTTGGTTGTAGGATATAATTTGATTATTACTTTGAGAAGAGGTTGTTTAAAAAGATTACTATAGAATTTGTATAACTTTAATTTCCTTTTGATAGTGGCTTTTAAGATTGGTTTTGGTTGATAGTAACTTCTAAATATTTAGAGTCACCTTTGTTAGATATTGGTGACATTTGAAAACTTATTTTGGTTCTTTTATTTGGTGTTTAGAGCATACATTATGTAAATCTTATAAGAAAAAAGATTGAAGAAGGATTTTGATAGCAAAGAGAGTAATTAGGGCACCAATATAGATGAATGGAGATGAAAAATAAAAATCTCCATTCCTATTGGTCAAAAATCATGACCAATGGGCTTTGAGGAGGCTGCCCGAGGCCATATTAGGGATTAGGGTTAGTTTTTCGATGCCATTCGAACTTTGAAGGCAAAGATCAGAAGGTTTAGGTTTTTGGTTAAGGTTTTGGTACAAGTTTTGTGTCGTTTGGGGTTTCAATGAAGAAGTTATAGGCGCTCAAAGTTAAGGTGTTAGTTTTGGACCTACTGTCACTCTTTTGGACATAACGCATGCGTACGGATGGCAATTGAGGATCGGCGACCACAACTGAAGAGAGCACTTTTGCGGCTATACTTTTCACATACTGCTTACTGGATTCTAATTTAGAATAAAGGAGTTATTGGATTTTGAAGTCAGCACATGCAATCTAAGGGTAGTAAGTAAACCGATTTACTAGTGTTTGTCTCTTGAGCTATATCTTGAGCAATTTGACAAGGTTTTGGCTCAAAATTTCAAGGGATGTGGAATTTTATGTTAGTAAACTTTGTGCATAAGTTTTATGACATTTGAAGTTCGTGTTTTTGAGATATAAGGAAAATAGTTTTTGGGTGCTTGTAAATTAGGATTTGGAGTGTCTGCTAGGGTTTCTTAGATGCTAGAAGATCGGGAGTGAATTTGCAATTGGTTTTTTTTGTAGTAAAAGTTAAGGGTAAATTCTACCTATTTTGTAAACTTGAAAAAAGTTGAACGGTTAGATCAATAGTTATGATTCTCTAAAGTTCGGAGGCGAGATAACCCTTCGCGGAAAAAATATGTTTTGAAGGGATTTTGTTATATTTGAGGTTTTATACAAAAATAAAGGAGTTTTGGAAGCTAAGAAAAGAATCATATAAAGGTTTAAGATACACTCTCTATAGCTAGATACCCAGTGTATTCCCAAATAGCAAATCACGCCATACGACAATGGATGGTGGTCCTAAATTACATTTAGCTTTTACATTTTGGCCACTTTCCTCTCTGTCTGTAGCTCTCTTTGCACTCTCCATCGCCATGACACACACTCTTTCAAGCTCTAACCGTCAATACTATGCTCCAGTACTCCGAAACACCCAAAATTGTAATACCAAAAAGAAATAATAACAGAATGCGACAACTGAGAATGATCGTAAATGGGTGCCCCACTCCTATTCTTTTACCTAGTGGTGATAACGACAACATGTTACCCCTACTGTCTGTTTCTCACCTCCGTCCCATCTGACACATTAATAATTACTAACTATCTTTTTAGCCGCCTCTACACCCTAACGCACTTAATTAGGTCTATCCTAAGTACATTCGATGTTACCTCTTCCAGAAATTGAAAACTAGTCTCGGGTTTTACGTATGATATAACTGTAATCGGTTCCCGTTAATGCGGATACTGAATCGCTAACCCATGAAATCCTCCAATTAAACAGAGCCATTGGAAAACTCTTCAATCACACGATATGGTCCATGCCAGCAAACTTGAAATTTGCCCAAAAAATGATTAAACCTGCTATCAAACAACAATAGCAAATCATTGGGCATAAAACTCTTTAGATGTAGTTTACTATCATAGTAACTCTTCCATCGTTTTTGAGTTGCTCCATGTTTGAAGGGATTTTGTTATATTTGTCCAACTATAATGCGTCATCCAATTTATCTAACTCTGCCAACCGATATTGAAGTGATTCCTTATCACTAAGACATTCATCCAATGCAATGCGCAAACTCTGAACTTCCAATTCAATGAGTAATATTGCTTCTTGCCCGTACACCAATTGGAATGGTATGGAATTGGTAGTCACTTTATATCTATTATGATATGCCTACAATGCCGTAAATAATTTAGTATCCCAATCCGTTGTCGTATTACGTGCTTTCTTGCTCGAGAACGCACCGGGCGTCTGGCTGTAGAAGGTAGTATGGAGATTCGCCGATAGTCAAGCAGTCTATCAGTTTTTGACTGCTGGAATATAAACGACTGCAACAATGTACCGTAAATCTATACGGGTGCTCTTCGACTGCTTTTCGAAGTCCTTTTTGCCCCAGCCGGTAGGTCTCTTGACATTACAGAGAACCCCGTACAACCCAAACTGTTAACCTTCAATACTGCTTTGTACTTACGATCTCGTATCTACTGACTGTCTTGTTAGATTAACCCAGTAAATTTCATTCACTCCGCATACTCAATCCTATAGACACCCTTTTAATCCTTCAATCATAGACGTAACTCGATTTCACAAAACAGTCAAGAGTATTCAAACCCACTTCATTTAAAAATCCCGATTCACCATTACAACACTGACTTCAGCAGCGATTGCCTCAGTCTTCCCCAAAACTCTACGAAGAAGAAAAATCCAAATCCTATGTCTTTCCTTCCCCGACCCGAAGCATGAAGCTCCTCTCTCTAATTCCCTTGATCTTCAAAAACCTCCCATCCCAAAAATAAAAACCCACACTACTCCAAAACTATATCCCCCCTAACCTTATCCTCTGAATTTCTTCAATCTTCCGTCTTAGATCCGGAATTGGCTCCCACCTCAAGCTTGGATCCGAAATTGGCTCCCACCTCAAGCTTTCTCCTCCGTTTTTACCTTTAAGAAATCCATTTACCGAAAACAACGTTCCCTGAGACGGCACAGAGAACAGGACAGCCTGAAACAGAATCGAACCCCGTAATCGGGACTACATTGAGTCGCCCGACTAATTCAGGTCCTATATTGGGAAAGATGCCCGTAGTAACCTGGATGTTCCCGTAATTGGGTCAAATTGGTCCTCGCGTCAGATTGGCTAAGATCCGTAGTAAGACCTGGATTTCCCGTAACTAGACTGCATTGGGTTGCCCCACCAATACAGGTCTCATATTGGGTAAGAGGACCCGGATTGGATTATCGAAATTGGATCCAATTGGCTCCTCGAACCCGTCGTGTGAATTAGTCCTTCTCTTCCTGCTGACTCCCATTATTGGAATCGAACGGGGCATTCCAGTATGCCCCGGCTGACTGTAACGGAGTCACTGAACCTGACCACTCAGTATTTGTACTGGAGTTGGTCGATGCTCCCAATATTCGAGGTAACTGAATATTAATAAAATTCCCCTTTCTTTTTATTTTCACTGTATATTTGTGTTACAACACGACATCCACCCCCTGTGGACCTGTGCATCCTCCGGTATGCACCAATTTACCCAATTGCTGTTTGATTCAGAATATATCCCCTACGTCTTTGTCCAGTTCGTCTTCGTCACCTTCATTATCCATATCACTTTCATCTTCTTGCTGCGGAATCTCTGTATCTTCATTAAGGACTTCCATATTCATCTCCGCGTGTCTTCGTTTAAATATTTTTACTCTCTTCCCTACAATTGGTATTTTCAATTTTGTACCATCTAACTCCCGTAATGAGTAAGTTGCATTATCATGAACAGTTGTTACAACATATGGTCCAAACCAACGTTTTGAAAATTTCCGCAAAGTACTATGTTGATTATCCAGACTATTGTCATAAACAAGTACCCAGTCACCTTCCTCGATTGCTTTTGGTCTCAATCGATGTTGCTTATCGAATCGCGCCTTGTTTTGTAACCTTGCTCTTTTTAACCTTGTCAATGCTATCTGGACATCTTCCGTTCTTTGCTTCAATTGTCGAATCCTAATAGCCAGAAGTTCTTCTCTTGTCAATCCATCTTCCCATGGTAGCATACTCCAAGTAAGTACCTTTTCTTCAATCGGCATAATTGATTTTTGACCTGTCATAAGTTCTACTGGCATATATCCTGTCACCGAACTATGTGTTGTTCGATCAGCCCATAATGCAAATGACAAAAGCCGTGGCCACTCTTTAACCTTCCCATTACAAGCTTTAACCAATGCTTTCACAATCGGCGGGTGACCGCGTTTGCTTTTCGCATTCCCTTCCGGATTATAAGCAGTAGTAAGTGATAGTTTAACTCCACATTTTTCAAAGAACTTACGAGCTTCTTGTGCATTTAATTCTCCACGATCTGCAGTGATTTTTCCTACGCACCCGTAACGGCAAATGACATCTTCAAGCAAAAACCTACAAATCTCCTCTGTAGATTTTGTCCTCAATGCTCTTCCTTCTACTTGATTTGATAAATCTTCACGAGCTAAAACCAAATATCTCATCTGCCATAATCCAACCGGCATAATAACCAAATCAACAACCCATTTAAAATGAATAGCCAGAGGATACGTAGGATGAAGACCATCTCGATGTCGGATATTAGAATACGATTGACAGATTTCACATGACTCTACAAATGAGAGTACATCTCGATACATATTTTTCCACCAATATCGTTCCTTGAGTTTAGCAAAAGTAGCCCAGATTCTTCTATGCCCTGCCCATAAACTATCATGAAACTCCTTTAATAATTTTAGTTTTTCTTCCCTTTTGCCTATCACTCGTTGTGGCATCCCAATTCCTTTCTTCGGTCTCTTCCATAAGAATCCATCTCGAAGTAAAAATCCATATGCTTTTTTTCTTATTTGTTTGAATTTTTCTGTAGACCAATTGCCCTGCTTCGACAAGGTATTCAAATAATGACCAATATCCAATAATTCTCCTTCATAAGATTCTTCAAGAAATAGCTTGTCTTCTCTGTTGAGATTTGATATTGAATAGAATTTCAATCCGACATCATCAATGTCTTCAACCATTTCGTCCTCCCTCTCGTATCTTGCTCGAGATAGCATGTCTGCTACTAAATTGTCCTTTCCAGTGATATGCTTAAATTCTGGATTTAGTGACTTAATATAAGCAATCCATCTCAACATTGCAATATCTGGCGTTGAACAGTTAATAATCATTCCAAGCAATGGCAAGCAATCTGTTTCAATTACTACTACTGCCCCAATCAAATAGTCCTTTTCAGCTTTCATAGCCGAAACGACTCCCCAAAGTTCTCTTTTGACTTGCGAATATGCACGCTGACAAATACTTAAAACTTTAGCCCCAAATCGAACTGCAAATCTACTCCCATTCGAATCATCTTGACCCACCGCCCATCCAACGGCAATTGGACTAGCGTCTACAGTAAGAATCACTGGTCTATTGCACTTATAATCAACCTTCCTCAATATTGGAGGTGACATCAATAATTTCTTCAATCTTTGCATTACCTGAATATGCCTTTCTTTCCATTCAAATCGCTAACCCTTGCGTAACAGTTCATATAATGGATCCGCTATGTGAGTAAAATGAGGGATCCAGATTCGATAAAATACACATGCACCCAAAAACTTGCGAACCTCTGTTAAAGAACCACAATCCTCTTTCATCCTTCCAATTGCATCAACTTTAGTCGGATCTGGTTTTCTTCCGTAAGATCCGCATAAATGTCCAACAATTACAACCTCTCGCACTCCAAATACGGACTTCATACCCGATAATGTAAGATGAACTTCTCCAAGCCGAGTTAAAATCTTTTCACAATCTTGTATATGATCAACAACATATCTGCGACACCCCCTCGTATCTAAAGTTTCATCCTTGTCTCCTTCTCTGCACCCTTTTATAGGAACATCATCCAGAAAAGGCATAGTCTTTTCTGGAATAAAATCTCTCAATACCTTATTCATCCCATTCATCATATGCGCAACTGAGTTGGTCGCGCTTTGAGGAAGAGTACACATTCTAACCAACTCAAGCGGTGTCCTCATCGTTGTCATATCTCTACTTCCTTTGGCAAGTTGAAATTGATCATAACCTGAATACAAATCACCCATTGAATAGATCGCCCTTCCAGCAAACGCCTCAGCAAATTCATCCACAATAGGTCCAATTCCTGCATTCCTGACAGTTACAGCATTCACCGGCTGCATATCTTGAATAAACCGTAGTGACCCATTCTTCTTAGGTACCGTAAACCATCGACTAGAATACGGCACAAATGAAGGTTCTAATATTTTCATCTTTATCTTTTCTTTCAATAGTTCGACCAATTTAGGTAAATGTGCCCTCGGTACTAGAATCGGTCTTAGATTCCAAGGTACATGCGGTACAGTGAAAATAACCATAGGTGTTATAATATTTGGATCCACACACCCAATTTCATGAGATTCGAAGGCAAACGATCTACCTTGTTTAACCAACATCTTTTTGAAGCAAGTAATTTCCTCCGGCAATAAAGAACCATCAGAACCAATCTTCAATTCTTCAAAAGTCTCTTCAGTAAACTGATGTCCAATACTCATTGGATCTCTTAAACTTGCTTCTTTTGATGCTTCTCCCATTTGTTCTTTAGAATCCTCTGGTAATGGTCCGGCAACAGGCTTTACCTTCTTATCTGCCGTTTTATATCTCGTCTCTACTGTGACTTCTGGTGCTTGAAAAGATTCAAGCATGGTATAAACCTCTCTCGAATGAATCTCAACAATCTTATCATTATCTCCTAACCCAATAGATGTAATCAATTCCAATGAATCTTCCAGCCCATTTTCTTCATAAATACCCAAAATCCTCTCATCATCTTGCAATGCACCTATCTTGCGTAACTGTCCTTCAATATCATATAATCTTTTTCTTTCTTTTCTTTTAAAATCATCAACTTTTTTATACATAATATTTCCATTCTCCAATATACCAATAAAACTCGCATCAAAGGCACCTTCATCTCGCGAGAGTACTTCCTCTTTTGTACCTCCATAATCTCGCTTTACAGTGGTACCTCCCAAAAATCCTTAAATCCTTCAACAATCTTTGGCAATGGTTTCTCCCTCAACCTATCTCGATTCCGTTCATGGTTAGGAGGTACTGTTAGATATTGTACAGCTTTCATCCCATCTTCGCTACGTATCCTTGCATAAGCAGAACCATCGTCAAGTACCTTTGTTTCCATCCGTGTTGCCGTGATATAAGGTTGTCCTAAAATCAACGGATAAGACGTTGTATCTTGAACGAAGAAATGTTGCTCCGTCGCAACATCCCCAATCCGAATTTTGACATCTGGACAAGCTCCATATAATTCGCCTCGTGTGTTATTAGCTGCTCGTATTGCCCATCCATGTTCCATATCAATTGGCCATTTTTGCTTCTTATAAAGATCATTAGACATGAGATTTATTTCACAACCATAGTCCACCAAGGCAACTATTGGTTCTTCTATATCTCCTACCTTCACCAATACCTCAATAGTTGCCCTTGCCCAATGCTTTCGAGTATAATGGCTCAAAGTTTCCATTTCCTTGTTACTAGAATCTTCGAAACGTACTCGCTGATTATACCCATTCTTTTCATTTTTTGGTTGCTTGTAACCAATATCAACCTCTTCTTCATCTCTACATATTCTTGCATCAATAGCATGACTCATTCCAGTTTCGCTCATTAATTGCCTCTTTCGCTTAATGCTGTCAATGTTAACATCATGAAACTCCTTCTTTGTAATTCCCAAGACTTCTTTCAATGTGAATTCCACCTTAGCATTTAATATACGTTCTTCCAACACCCCTTTCAAATTTGTTGCCGCTTCAATATTAGAAAGTAGCTTATAAGCAATTGATTTGCCCTTATCTTTTGTCTCCATTGTTTTTTCTCCCAATGATGCTGAGGTATCCTTTACAGGCAATTCTTGTGAAGCTGCCTCCCGAGCCTTGTCTCCTCGAGTTTGCCTCTTAAAAGAATTTCCTTCTCTAGTATCATCAAAATTTCCTCGTCTTTTTTCTTCCATCAAAGCTTCATGTTGGCTCTTAGCAATATATGCATGAACTGAAAGAGACTCAACAGGATCCTCCCAACCTGTTCTTCCTCGTATTGTAGCTGCAGTTCTCAATAACGCTTCTCAAGGTAATTTCCCTTCTTGCATTGTAGAAACGGCAGAAGCCCAAAACTCACTAGTTTCCGTACTTCCACCAATTTCATCATCTACTCTAGCACCATAACTTGCACTTTCTTGTGCTACTCTTTCATGCTCTTTTAAGTAATCTTGAACCAATGCTCTCATTCCTCCCTTGCCAAAATTGGTTTGAAGAAGATCCTCCCTATCTTTCAATGCTATCTTCCCATCTTTCCAGCAAATAATTCCCTACCGTATCATATTATTAAATTCATTGCAATCTTTTTTAGTGTGTGAAGCATCATCACACCAAATGCATCTTTATACATATCCTTGTTTTGAAACATTCTTCGAATTGTTTATAGAAGTGTTCTCTTCAAGTCTTGCCAATTTGATTTGAAGATCTCGCATTCCTCGTATAATTTCTTCCATACCCATATCTGCTTTCTTTGACAAGGATGTCGAAGGTTGAACTGTAGGCATTGTCGGTGGTGTTGTACGTACTGGAGCTTTGGGTGCTTGTACTGTTTTCGGAATATTGCTCCTATCCTTCCTCCTTTCTTTTTTTATAAGCAACCCCACCGCATCTTGAACGTTCTTCTACTTCGTTGTCAATCCTTCATCTTCTTCTTTGTCTTCAAGAAGGAGTTCTAATTTCTCTTGCAATTCTCCATCAGCAGCTTGAAGAAATAGATCAACTTTGTTCGGCTCCAATGTCAATTTTTCTACCTTCGATAATTGAGAGTACTGCCTCTTAAATTCCCTTAGTAGCCCTGTTGCTTACAAATTCTTATTGGGCCGTTCAATCCATCCCAGAAACAGCTTCTTAGTAACACGATCAGCATCTTCCAAGAAATATTCGTCTTTCAATGCATGTGAAAAATCCTCCCATGAATTCCCACAACGATCCGTAATCGATGTAATGTGGTCCCTTATCTCCGATATCGTGGCAAGTCCAAATAGTGCAACCATTTTCTTCTCAGAAACCCGATTTAATTCCATTTCACGAACATAACATCTTAAATACCTTGAAATATTCCTCCCATCAAATTGATCAATTTTATTGACCACTGCTTGCAATGCTTTGGTTGCCAAAGCTTCCTTTCGATCATTGCTTTGCTGTTGCTGCATTGACAATGAGAAGGCTTGAAACAAACTAGCAATAGATGGATCCATGTGCATACCTTGTCCTTTAGAAGACTCCCTACCAGAAATTTCTCCCAAAAATCCTTCAAAATTTTTATTTTCATTTTCCATAAAAAATAAAGATAAAATCAACCGAAATCCAATACCTTCTACCTCAAGCTTTCACGTCGGGTTCACCACTTATGTCGTATTACGTGCTTTCCTGCTCGAGAACGCGCCGGGCGTCTGGCTGTAGAAGGTAGTATGGAGATTCGCCGATAGTCAAGCAGTCTATCAGTTTTTGACTGCTGGAATATAAACGACTGCAACAATGTACCGTAAATCTATACGGGTGCTCTTCGACTGCTTGTCGGAGTCCTTTTTGCCCCAGCCGGTAGGTCTCTTGACATTACAGAGAACCCCGTACAATCCAAACTGTTAACCTTCAATACTGCTTTGTACTTACGATCTCGTATCCACTGACTGTCTTGTTAGATTAACCCAGTAAATTTCATTCACTCCGCATACTCAATCCTATAGACACCCTTTTAATCCTTCAATCATAGACGTAACTCGATTTCACAAAACAGTCAAGAGTATTCAAACCCACTTCATTTAAAAATCCCGATTCACCATTACAACACTGACTTCAGCAGCGATTGCCTCAGTCTTCCCCAAAACTCTACGAAGAAGAAAAATCCAAATCCTATGTCTTTCCTTCCCCGACCCGAAGCATGAAGCTCCTCTCTCTAATTCCCTTGATCTTCAAAAACCTCCCATCCCAAAAATAAAAACCCACACTACTCCAAAACTATATCCCCCCTAACCTTATCCTCTGAATTTCTTCAATCTTCCGTCTTAGATCCAGAATTGGCTCCCACCTCAAGCTTGGATCCGAAATTGGCTCCCACCTCAAGCTTTCTCCTCCGTTTTTACCTTTAAGAAATCCATTTACCGAAAACAACGTTCCCTGAGACGGCACAGAGAACAGGACAGCCTGAAACAGAATCGAACCCCGTAATCGGGACTACATTGAGTCGCCCGACTAATTCAGGTCCTATATTGGGAAAGATGCCCGTAGTAACCTGGATGTTCCCGTAATTGGGTCAAATTGGTCCTCGCGTCAGATTGGCTAAGACCCGTAGTAAGACCTGGATTTCCCGTAACTAGACTGTATTGGGTTGCCCCACCAATACAAGTCTCATATTGGGTAAGAGGACCCGGATTGGATTATCGAAATTGGATCCAATTGGCTCCTTGAACCCGTTGTGTGAATTGGTCCTTCTCTTTCTGCTGACTCTCGTTATTGGAATCGAATGGGGCATTCCAGTATGCCCCGGCTGACTGTAACGGAGTCACTGAACCTGACCACTCAGTATTTGTACTGGAGTTGGTCGATGCTCCCAATATTCGAGGTAACTGAATATTAATAAAATTCCCCTTTCTTTTTATTTTCACTGTATACTCGTGTTACAACACGACACCGTTCCCACGTCCAAAATTATTTTGGTTAAAATCTTACATAGAATACTATTGGTCTTTTCCATCTGCCCATTGGCCCGAGGATGATATGGTGTTGTTTTCCTGTGCTTGATTTTGTATGTGTTTGTTAAGGCTGCTATGGTAGCATTTATGAAATGGGTGGTGCGATTGCTAACCAATTCCTTCGGACACCCAAATCGAGTAATAATATTCTCATATAGAAATATGGCCACCGTACTGGCATTATCATTGCGGGTAGCAATAGCCTCCGCCCATTTGGTTACATAGTCCGTGGCAACTAAAATATACCACTTTTGTCCATGCCTCGATGCTCGTGCAATGGGTCCAACAAAATCAATTTCCTATTTTTCAAATGGTACTTGTGCCAAGATTGGTACTAACGGCATCACTGAAGTACCCGTGGGTCGACCAATTCATTGACAGGGATTACAACGACGAACAAATTGGTGTGCATCAGAAAACATTGTGGGCCACCAATATTCGGCCATTAAAGCCTTGCGAGCAGTAATGTTTCCTGCAAAATATCCACCACAACTATCCAAATGACATCCTTCCAAAATTATACGAACTTCACTTTGAAAGATGCAACGGCATAAAATTCCATCCAGCCCTTGTTTGTACAAGGCATCTCCAATCATGGTATACGACGCACTTTTTAAAATCAGATGCTTCTTTAGTTTTTCATTATAAGAAATAAAAAAAGTCTGAAACGTTAGATATTGGATCAATTCACCATATTCGGATATAATGACATCCACAGTGAATAGTTGTACATCCGAAAGAGCATCGTTTATTGGCTCATTATCCAGTATATTAGATAAACGGGATAAGTGATCCACATTGGCATATTTCTTTCCTGGTCATACATTGATAGTAAAATTAAATTCTTGAAGTAATAACACCCATCGAGCAATGTATCCACTCAATTGAGGCTTATTAATCATGTATTTGAAGGCATCATGATCCACATAAAAGACAAAGGGATATCCAAGCAAATAGTGCCAAAATTTTTGAACCGAGTATATCATACTCAACGCTTCTCGTTCAATAGTAGTGTAATTACGTTCGGCAGCCACCAATTATCGACTAGCATAATAGATAGGATGATTTAGACCCTGGTCATCCTTCTGACTTAGCACCGATCCAATAGCCACATTGGATGCATCAACGTATACATGAAAGGGCTCGGTCCAACGAGGAGCGACCATTATTAGTGCAGAGATTAATTTTAACTTCAAAGCTTCAAAGGCCACGATACACTCCATGGTCCAGATGGGACTAGTCCCATCTAATAGAGGTTTCTTTAGTAAGTTCATTAAAGGTTGACAAATAACTGCAAACAACCAAATAAATCGTCGATAATAACTGACATGGCCGACAAATCCTCGAACACCGAAGACCGTCTCTGGTCTGGGCAAGTTCATTATATGTGTCACTTTGTCCGGATCCGTAGCGATACCATGGCTAGAGATGATATGTCTCAATAATTTTCTTGACGAAACACCGAATTAACACTTATCCGAGTTCAACGATATCCCAAACTTAGCGCATTGAGCCAAGCATTTGCCGAGACAATTAAGATGATCTTGTTTTGTACTGCATACACAGAAGTCATCTAAAAAGATCTCCATAAACAGCTGAAGATAGTCTTTAAAGGCCTGAGTCATCACTCTCTGAAACGTGGCTGGGGCGTTACAAAACCCAAAACGCATCACGCAATAAGCGAATGTGCCCCAATCCGTAGTAAAGGTCATCTTGAGCTGGTCTTTCGTTGCAATTTGAATCTGATTATACCCGAAAAATCCATCTAGGAACGCATAACATTCATGACCTGCTACAGCATCCAATATACTATCCGTGAAGGACAATGGGAAGTAATCTTTCTTAGTGGCCGCATTAAGTTTCCAAAAATCCTTACAAATTCGGATTTTTCCATTCTTTTTTGACATCATCATGATTGGAGAAATCCACTCACTATTTGATACCGGGTAAATAAAACCAATTGCAAGAAGCTTGTCCAATTTGTCCTTCACCATGAGAAAATATTTAAGATTAAGGTGATGTTGCGTCTACCGTACCAGTTTAGCATTCTCCTCTAAAATAATACGATGCTCACAAACTTCAACGGGAATAACTTTTAAATCATCATAAGTCCAAACAAAAGCAGATTTATGATGCAAGAAAAATTCGGTCCAGCAGGTCAACTCTTCTTCCTTAATACCTTCGTAGACCTTAATTATCCGAGATTCTGCTGTGGTCGCCAAGTTGATATTTTGACATAAAGGTGCAACGGCGATGTTCTGTTTCAACTCCTGCGCTGGTTTAAAGTCAGTCGATAAGTTCGACATACATGAAGTACTGAATCCTGTGTCTAGGTAACTAACATGGTGCACATCATACTTGGTCATCCAATCAGTACTAACATAATCCGAGTTTTCCGAATCCGTCGGGTATATCAAGTACTCCCTCGGACCTCCACATTGGTACACTACTCCAGGATATAGTGCTGCCTCCACGGGTACCTCCGTAATTGGTACTACTCCATCGTCATCAGAGCTAAGCTCATTGTCCGACGTTAATTCAGATGCTGGCAATTGAGACTCCCCGTGATAGTGTACTGGGTACATTTGTAAAACCATTTTATCTCTACCCTTGCCAATTGTCAAAGTACCCCGATCCCAATCGTTCTTGGCCTTTGTTTGATAAAGCCAGGGTCGTCCCAATAAAATTGGATATGATAAAGTCAAATGTTGTAACCGAAAGATGATATAGTTGATTTTATATGCAATACTAGCAAACATAGTATGAACACTCCGTAAGATACCTATTGGTTTAACCCGACTATGATCTGCCATTCGTAATACGAATGTCATAGGTAGCAATTGCTTTAGATCCAAGTCCTCCATTGTATCTGCGTTCATTAAATTCACACTAGAGCTACCATCGACTTGTACCTCTGGAATTAAAATGCCATCGATTGATACATCGATTGTTGGTGCTCCCAGATCTAGGTTTAAACTAACTTCATGAATTTCTTTAGTGTAGGATCTTTGTCGTATTAACGCTGAATTCAATGTAGATCGACATTCCAGTGCTACAGCCAAAAGTTGCTTCATTGTAATTGAAGGCTGAATAACATCCAAATCCCTCAGAATGTCGTAGGGTTCCATATTGAGAGTAATTCCTAATGCTCTTTTACGTTTCATTGGTTTCAAATTTACTCCATGAAATAAGATATTCTTCCACCCTGGACTCAGAATTGGAACAACAGTCAAGGTTTCCTTGGAATTCTCGGCCTCGAGAGGATCTTTCAATGGATAGGACGTTTCTCAAAACTACGTAGATATTGGAACTGCTTGGAACGGAATCGAAGCCTCCGTAATTGGGACCTCATTGGATTGTGCTACCGATTCAGGTCTCATACTGGATATCGAGCCCGTAACAAGACCTGGATTGGATGGTCCCTGTAAATTGGCACGTAGAACCGAATTGGGATCCTTAGTCTGTTGAGGTGTCAATATTGGGATATGTCTCAATACTCATAATGGTTTCTTTAGCCCCGTGGACGGTACTACTTGCTCTCCTGCGATTGATTCATCCATGTTTTGAATTAGATTCTTGTCTTTTTATTGGCCTCTGGTAAGCACTGCGTTCACCACCTTGACACGATGTACTAGTGAGTCTCGTTGAACAGGGCCTTTGTCCTCTACCGATTGGCTTATTTACATTTGCTGGTCCCGGTTATTATAATTAAAGGGCACATTGTACTGCTGATAAGTGTGATCAGACTGCTTACAATTTCCACATATTGGAGCATAGTCATCACTGGCCCTTGGATTAGGACATTCACTCGCATAATGTCCGATTTGTCTACAACGATAGCAACGAAGTGGTCTCCTGCCACCTCCTTCAGGGATAATGGGTGTCTCTACTGGTATATAACACTTAGGTCTATTCCATGTTGGATGAGTAAAGGATCTTGGTTGATCCATTGTTACTGTAGAGTCTGGCATTGGCTTCGTCATGGGTGGATATTGATAGTATCCTGATTGATTCATCGCCAATCCGTGAGTATTGGATACACATTCTTGGTGAAATTCAGAGTTGAAAAAATTAGAATAATTCTTGTTTTGTCTATTTGCTCAATTTCCATTCCACCAAACCTATTATTCGTCTGTACTTGATTGACATTCCACGAAGTTGGTTGAGTCATTATCTGGTTACTGAGTTGTTGTTGCTTCCGTAAATTCTAACAGTTGATAATAATGTGCTTGCCCCCACAAAAGGTACATTATACAGTCATTTGGGGTAGTGAAGGACATTCTATTACTAAATGACCTTGCCCCTTACAATTGCTGCACCAGACATTGGGACGCATATTGGTTGGTTTATGCCTTTTTTCTTTATCTTTGGCCAGATTCACATCCAATTCATCCATTTTTTTTGTCAATGTTAACAGCAATGATTCATTGAGATTTCTTGATACCAATGCATTTGGTAATTTCTTTGTAGGTATTGGATTCTGATACGTGGAATAAAGTGCATACGGGTGTGATGATGATGGTGGTACAGCTTGCAATGGAACGACATCCACTATTCTCTATGAAATTGTATTATAATCATTCCTTCCCAGATAACTTTCCAATGCGTTATTCCAATTTGTCATTTGATAACCTCCTTGAGATGGAATCATCGTGGCTCCAACTGTTAAGTTTTGATCATAGTGACATTCCTCCCATATTTTTGTTCGCTCAAGAGATGATGCAATGGTGGCTGATTGGGCCTCCTTTACAAACATTTTCAATTCTGGTGGATGTAGTCCATTAACCAATATGGACAACACAAATGATTCTAGTATTTGGTTATTTGGACTTTTTCGAAGTATATTTGCTACACGACCATAATATGGCTGTACCGCTTCCCCTAGTTCCATTCTGCTGTTCATTAATTTTTTTCTAAGACGTTCTTCAAAACCAATTGATCGAAAATGGGCTAAAAATGTATTATTCAATGTGTCCCAATTGATAAATTGTCCCACATGTTGGCGGTTATATCACTCAAACACTGTGTCTTTCAATGTCGCTGACAGCCATCTCAGCCAAATGTCCTCTGTTCTTCCATTATTGGCTACACACGCCGTCAAGAATTGAGACAAATATTAATCTGGATCCGCACTTGACAAACCCCGAAAAGTAGGTAATGGCACGACGCTAGTCGTTCGATCACCCACTGCACCCATTTGAACTACAATCGGAACTGGTTGTCCTTCGGACGTCATTAAAGATGCCAGTGTTCTGCTCAATTTCTTATTAAAATAAAAACTGTCTCATGCAAAAGTCTTTTTCGGACTTCCAGGCCTTCCCGATTGACTATTATTATCTCCAAATAATTTTATTAGTTGAGTATGAGGTGAAAACGACAGGTTTTGATATACTCTGAATTGGTCTTTATTGGCAAGTGATTTATGTCGATCTTCAGAACCAGTCTTCTTAGGATCGGACGTATTTCTAATTGAGAAGATACCAGGTGGAATACCTAATTCCTCTGTGCCTTCCTCGTTTTCCGTTAACGGCTTCGAGAGGTTTGTTGGACTATTAGCAGCGCTCCCCGCGAGTGCTTTTGGCAATTTCTTTAACGGTATGTACTTCTGAAATATTAGAAGTCGATCGTCTTCTGGATACGATTGAATATATCAATAGGCATGCAACCACGACTTAATCCAACTTTATCGATGCTTCTTTTTTAATTTGCGATCTCGCTTATTACGCAACAAATTTCTTGCTTGCGATCTCTCTATTCTTTCTTTTGATTGCTTTATTCTCTTTGCTGTTAAATTTTCATTCTTAATAACCATATTCTTTCTTCAAATAATATTGAAATCATCTTCCATTGCCAATTTTCTCATGCATTTGGTAATTAATTCCTAACACTCAAAGCTATTATCACTCTCCAGCAGCGACGCCAAAATGTGATTGATTGTTTTACTTATTCCGGAAGAAACCTCCCAAAATAAATCCGTATAGGGAGATTCAAACACGAGAAATAACTAGTTGCTTAAGCGTTCACGTTAGGGTCACACAATCAATTACCTCCTGAATATATCATCACTATTTCTAATATCTAAATACACAAGGAAACTACAATCTCCTCCTTCACCTTATTGGTCTCTTCCTTATAACAATTCAGTCATACCAATAACTGCTATTTCTACCAATATATTCACCCTCATAATCTTGAATTGTAATATTGCGCCCTCACAGCTTTCAACACACAATTACCCTCATTCCAATCACTGAAATTCTTCACACAGAACTGCCATTCACATTACAGTGTTTCACACAAACACAGACTCATTCTCTCTGCTGAACTACAATCAGATTTCAACATTCAATCTTTCTTCTTCTCAAATAATATCAATCACATTTCCATTCTATAATTCACTTCAGAATATTTAGAAACTTTCAATCCTCTTATTCAAAGAAAATAACAAACAAAAGAAAAGAGGTAGCACCAAGCTTATCCCGGCTTACAACTCTCACAGTCTGGCCCTCGGCTCACAACTCTCACAGTCTGGCATTTTCTTCCCCTCTCCCATCCTCCTTATACTACCTTGAGATACCAACTCCTATACTACAGATGATAACTACTTTTTCTGACTATTCATCCATTCTACCTGCTAAACCACTTTTTCAGCAGTTATCTATCTCTGTTTATACTATACACTAGGTATCTACATTCTAGAAATAACTACTTATTCTATAATAGTGTATAACTCTGCACTCTCAAAAGACCACTCAAAACACAATAATTTCCATCCAACATGAGAAATAACAGACTTCACTCTAACAATTTGAATTCAAAGAATTTCTATAATCACCAACTTCTTTTGTCCAAAATACACACAACTCTCTATAAACAACAATCATAATCCTCCAATAACTCTTCATATAATTCAATCACTCAGTGCTCCAATTACATAATCAATAACTCATAAATCAATCTCTGATTTATTCCACAGAGTCACTTCTCAGTATTCAAAAACTATCCATTACTCTTCAACAACAAAGAAAAATAAAGAGACAAAGAAGTAGCACCAAGCTTACTTCGGCTCATAACTATCACAGTTTGGCATCCCAAGAAACTTCTACAACTCCTATATAATTGCTCTTGATTTCCAAATTCTAAATATAATCTTGTAATTAACCGCTTTTAATAACTAAATCAATCATTCGTCCTCCTGAACTGACTATTCTATGGACTATTAGTCTATTTTACTAATATCTTACAGAAACAAATTAATATCTATTCTACATAGCCTCACTCCTATTTGTGCAGCATTCTCGTAAACACACAATTGTTACCTTCCTAAAAACTACTTTATCAAATTCTACAAAATTACTATTTCCTCTAGTCCACCCGATTGATCACTTGCTGCATTATCTAATGTGGGTTCTATCGATTCTAGTTCTAATTGCAAAGCTTCCTCCTCCTCCAATCCATCCATCAACTCTTTCTTCAATTGGATTGAAAGATTTTCATTACACTCTTCCAATTCACTAACTTGAACTTCCAATTTCAAGATTTAGATATCCTGAAGTTTCAATTGATGCTGCTTCTGACTCATCCATTCTAAAACATCTTCAATCGATACTTATGACCGACTCTTCACTGTTAATTCTTAACTAGAACTACTACTCTTAAATACACAAGAAATACAAGAAAATGGCACTCCAATCAACCCAAAACAACACCATAGAATGACTTTAACTGGTGCCCCACTCCTATTCATTTACTACCTGGTGATAATGACAACAGGTTACCCATACTAAGCATGGAAGGTAATGGAAAGTAATCTTTTTTGGTGACTACATTAAGTTTTTGATAATCCTGACAAATTTGGATTTTTTTTTTTTTTTTTTTTGGCACCTTCACGATTAAAAAAATCCACTCACTATTTGGTACTAGGTAAATAAAACCAACCGCAAGAAGCTTCTCCAATTCCTCCTTCACCATGAGAAAATATTTAGGATTAAGGCAATGTTGCCTCTGCCGTACTGGTTTAGCATTCTCCTCTAAAATGATACGATGCTCATAGACTTCAATAGGGATACGTTTTAGATCATCATAAGTCCAAGCAAAAGCTGATTTATGATGCAAGAAAAATTCTGTCCAATAGGTCAACTCCTATTCCTTAATACCTTTGTAGACCTTAATTATCCAAGGCTCTATTGTGGTCGCCAAGTTGATAGTTTGATATAAAGGTGTAGTAGCAATATTCTGTTTCATCCCCTGCGATGGTTGAAAATCGATCTGAATCCTATGTCCAGGGCACTAACATACTGCACATTATACTTCGTCATCCAATCAATATTAACATAATCAGAGTTTTCCGAATCTGTCGGATATATCAAATACTCCCCCGGACCTCCACATTGGTACACTACTCCAAGATGTTGTGCTGGCTCCATGGGCACCTCCATAATCGGTACAATTGTGTCGTCATCAAAACTAGGCTCATCGTCCAACGTCAATTTAGATGCTGGCAATTGAGATTCCCTGTGATACTGTATAGGGTACATTTATAACACCATTTTATCTCTGCCCTTGCCAATTGTCAAAGTACCTCGACTCCAATTATTCTTGGCCTTCGCTTGATAAAGTCAGGGTCGTCCCAATAAAATTGGATACGATAAAGTCAAAAATTGTAACCGAAAGATGATATAATCAATTTCATATGTAATATCGATAATTATAGTTTGAACACTCCGTAAAATATCTATTGGTTTAACCCGGCTATAATCTGCCATCCTTAATACCAATATTGTAGATACTAAGTGTTCCAAATCTAAAGCATCCATTGTATCAACATTCATTAAATTGATGTTGGAACCACCATCCACTTGAACACGAGAGATCATAATACCATCAATCAAAACATCGATGATTGGTGTACCTAGATCAGGATTCAAACTGACTTCAAAAACTTCCTTATTGTGTTGCCTATGCCGTGTTAACGATGAATTCAATGTGGAACGTTACTCTGGTGCGACCGCTAGAAGTTGCTTCATAGAAATTGAAGGTCGAATCGCATCCAGATCCTTCAAAATATCATAGGATTCTATATTTAAGGTAATTTTCAATGCCCTCTTTCTTTTCATTGGATTGAGTTTAACTCCCAGAGGTAGGATATTCTTCTATCCTGGACTTGGAATTAGAATAGTAGCTGGAGCTTCTTTGAAATTTGTGCCCCGAAGAGGATCTTTCAACGAATAGGACGTTTCTCAAAATTACATAGAGAACAGAACAGCTTGAAATAGAATCGCAGTCTCTGTAATCAGGACCTCATTGAGTTGCACAACCGAGTTAGGTCTCATACTAGGTAGGAGGCCCATAAAAAGACTTGGATTGGATATCCCTGTAATTGGATCAAATTGACCCTTTGCATCAAGCTCACCCAAATATTTAATTTGGTCCTTTTTTTTTTTGTTGACTCTTGATAAGAACGGCTTGGATACATTCCACCTGATTTATCGCAAAATCTTGAGGACCTTGATTTATTTCTTCAATTTTTCCTTGGCTTTGGATCTACTAATCCCGATTATTGAAATTGAACGGAGCATTATATTGCTGATAAGTATGCCTCGACTGCTTGCAATTTCAACACATTGGTATATAATCGTCACTCGCTTTGGGATTGGAACATTCACTAGCACAAAGACCAATCTGTCTGCAATAAAAACAATGAAGTAGTCTTCTTACACCTCCATCAAGCATATTCGGTGTCTCCACCGATATATACTTATTAGGTTTGTTCCATGTAAGATTAGAAAATAATCCTAGTTGTCTTGTTGGTATGAAGGATACTTGGTTCGATGATACTGGTGGAGCATATTGCTGATACCTCTACTACTCTTTTCCATAGTTTTGGGGGTTTGATACAAACCCCTGATTAAAATTGGAACTTTGAAAGTTATTGAATGCTCAATTTTATCGATTAAATTGATTTCTATTCCATCTAAATGTATTTTTCAATTGAACTTAATTGACGTCCCACTGAGTCAGTGGAATCATGGTCTCATTACTGAATTGTTGTTGCCTTTGTCAATTCCAACAATTAGCTATCAAGTACTTTCCTCTGCAAAATGTACATTGATCCATCATTTGTGAAGGTGAAGGGCATTCTGTTACCAAATGACCGTAGCCCTTACAATTATTGCACCATACATTGGTTCTAGTATTGATAGGCTTTTGCCTCTTTTCCTTATCCTTGACCATATTAATGACCATTTTCTCCATTTTCTTTATCAGGTTTAATAACAAGACTTCATTAGAATCTTTTGAGGCTGATATTATTAATAACTCTGTAGCTTGTTGTTGATATGGAAAATATAGAGCATACGCTATTATCACATTTGGTGGTATAGCTTGCAATGGGATGACATTAACTGGCCCTTCAATATTGGCATTGGAATTGGCCACTATTTCTAACATCCGTGGATAATTATCCACTGATCCGTTCTAAGTCGGATTTTGATAGCTACCTTGAACTGGAATCATTGTGGCACTCATAGTTAAAAACTGATCATAATGGCATTCCTCCCAAATCTTGGCTCTATTAAGAGATGTGATTAATGTATTTGGTTGAGCTTATTTTACAAACATTTTTAGTTTGGGTGGGTGCAATCTGTTGATTAATAGGGACAATACAAAAGCCTTTGGCATTTGGATATTTAGCCACTTGCGGAGTATATCTGCCACACAACCATAATATGATTCTACTACCTCTCTTGGACCCATTTTGCTAGTCATTAATCTTTCTCAAAGTCGATCTTCAAAACCAATTAGGTGAAAATGGATTAAAAATGCATTCTTCAATGCTTCCCAATTGGAAAATTGATCCACTAGTTGACAGTTGTACCATTAAAATATCATGTCTTTTATGGTTGCTAGCAACCATTGTAACCAAATATCTTCAGCTCTTCCATTATTGGCTACACATGTCATCAAAAATTGAGACAAATATTGATCGGGATTTGTACCCAAAAAATTCTTAAAAGTAGGTAATGGAGCCATGCTCGTTGTGCGATCGCTCACGTCACCCATTTGTACTGCTATTGGAACCGCTGGACCACCCGTCGCCATTGAAGAAAATAATGTTCTACTTAATCTTTTGTCAAAAGAACTGGCACCTTCTCCAATTGATTGTTCTGAATTTTCAAGTTTCTTCAATTTGCTATTATTGTCTCTTACTAAGTTATTTGGTTGAATTAGGAGTGAAAACGATGGATTTTGAAATACACTGAATTGGCTCTTATTGACCAGTAATTTATGCCACTCTACAGAACCACTTTTGATGGAATTGGAAGCTTCTGTTATTGAAAACATATCTAATGGAGTACCTAATTCTTCTATGATTCCTCCACTCATAGCTAATGACCTCAAGAGAAACATTCATCTATTGACCAAATTTTTTGCAAGTGCTCTTGGTAATTTCTCTAATGGTATATACTTCTAAAATATTTGATGTCGATGAGCTTCTAGATATACTCAGATATGCCGACAAGCATGCAACCATGGTTTAATCTAACTTTATTGATGATTCCTTTTAAACTTCCATTCTTGCTCATTACGCAATAAATTTCTTGCTTATGATCTCTCTATTCTTTCTTTCGACTGTCATATTTTCTTTACTATTAAGTTCTCATTCTTAATAACTATACTCTTTCATTATATTCTACTGAATTTGCTTCCTATCTCCCATCTAACTAAACCGACAGTTAATTCCTAACTCTCAATGCTATTATCTATCCCTGACAATGGCACCAAAATGTGATTTTCATTTTACTTATTTTACAATTCCTTTTAGAATAAACATGTATATGAAAATTTGAAGACAGGAAAAGACCAAGTGCATGAGTTTTACTTGTTAGAATCACACAATTAATCGTATTCTGAACCACTAAAATACTAAGAAACACTACGATATTTTTTTCCAGTAACAATACTCCTTCATCAACTAATAACAACAGTATATAACTCTGCACTCTCAAAAGACCGCTCAAAATACAATAATTTCCATCCAACACTAGAAATAACAAACTTCACTCTAACAATCTGAATTCACAAAATTTCTATAATCACCAACTTCCTTTGTCCAAAACACACATAGCTCTCTATAAACAACAATCATAAACCTTCAATAACTCCTCATATAATTCAATCACTGAGTGCTCCAATTACATAATCAATAACTCATAAATCAATCTCTGATTTATCCCACGGACTGACTTCTCAATATTCACAAACTATCCATTACTCTTCAACAACAAAAAAAACAAAGAGACAAAGAAGTAGCACCAAGCTTACCCCGACTCATGACTATCACAATCTGGCACCCCAACAAACTTCTACAACTCCTATATAATTGCTCCTAATTTCCAGATTCTAACCATAATCCTATAATTAGCCACTTTTAATAATTAAATCAATCATCTGTCCTCTTGAATTGACTATTCTATAAACTATTAGTCTATTTTATCAATATCTTACAGAAACGAACTAATATCTATTCTATACCTATCAAAATCTATAAAAATTTATTTTGTATTCGATGTATCTCTTGTTGAGTCATATAGAACAATGAATATATCAAAAAGAAGATAAATACCACTTCTTTCTGTAGAAGTGAATAAAAATCAAGAATTTGATATAAAAGAAGTTTTAAATTCAAGTAATGCCAAAATAGATTAAAACATCTTATACATTAGTATAAATATGATATTAATAAACACATATAGAAGCCAACCAAAAATCTTACAAATATAACAAAAAAGATTGATGTTTTGTATTAATAACATTTATTAATACTAAGATAAAAGGTCGAGCAATTATTTGCTATAAAAGTAACAAGGTTTCATAAAGATTAAATTGTGTCTTGTATCTTTTTTTTTCATTTCTATATACTTATACAGCCAAGAAATTAGAAAATTAATAACAAGCACATTTAACTTAAAAGTTATTATTTGTTGAATTATTGAATGAGGCATTGAAATTAAGACAACCTTTAAGACAATATAATAGAAATAAAAAACTTTAAGAACAATATGATCTTTTTTAAATAAATGGCAACATACATTATATTTGGAATGAAAATTTTAGAAAAAAATTTGAATATTAGAAGTAAAAACCACCTCTAATAATATTCCAAATGTTTTATTTGAACTAAGTTATGAAGGCTTAAAAAATGATCAAATATCAGAGTAGTCTCCTTACTTTAATATACAATGCTATCAATGATTAAGAGGACCTATCAACTACCATCAAAGGAAATAAAGATTAGATTATGTAGCAAGTATAATTTGTCGCATCTTAGACTTCTTCAATATATAATTACTGCTACTTGTGGAACTTGTCTTTAAAAGGAATGATAATATTGTAGACACAACATATCCTTATAGATACTTAGATAGGAGGATTTAAGTAAATTTTAATATAAATAAATACATTTGATAATATCTTTTAATAAAGCTTCTTAAAAGCTTTAAAGATACAAATTTGACTTTATATATGTTTGTAGGTAATTGATAAGTTAAAAATTTTGCCAATAAGTTGGCTATGTATTGTTCATATTAGTAACTTATAATACAAATTAATCATGTTATACACACATAAAAAATTAGTCTTGTAAATTAGACTTGTATCTTGCAAGTTGGATACTTATTTGAGATCTTATACAACATAGTTTTTAATTATATAGTATTTATGGAGGCAATAATGAAGTCATTTTCATGTCAAAAATATATATATATATATATATATTTATTTATTTATTTATTTATTTATTTATTCTAATATTTACTTATATGATTAAATAGAAGTAAATAAAAGTAGATTTATTTCATAATATTTTTTAGTAATACTTTCTAGAAGCTTCATAGATGATGCTTTGACTTTACATGTATTTGTAGTTGATTAATAGGTTAGAAATTTGGTCAATAAATTAACCATGTATTGATAGCTTGAAAAACAAGCTAGCTATGTAGTACACATATAAAAACCTTATCTTGCAAGTTAAAATATGAGTCTTATAAAGTCAACATGTTTTAGAGGTCTTATAAGACATCGCCACATAGCTTTTAATTATGAGTATATATAGAGGCAAGAATGAAATCTTCTTCATTCTTGTCAATGCTCCCTAGTCTTTAGTCTTATTTCAAGACTTTTAAGTATTCTTGTCTTTAGTAATAGCCATTTTAGATTAATATTATATCATCTTTGAGTATTTTTTGAATCTTTTCAAGTAATACAAGAAAGTATTGAAATTTTAATTCTTTGAGGTTCATGTCCTTAACAGTTTGACAAGAGTGTTAACTTATTATTATTTTCTTGTTTTAGAAGTAAGTAGATTACTTTACTTCTATTGTTGTATTTTAAAGATTGTAAATTACCTACCTTTAAAAAAACTATTTAATTTTCTAACACTCATTTTTTTCCTTAAAGAGAGTGGATTATTCTTCTTTGTAGAAATTTTCATTTGATATTAGAGATTGTAGATTACCTTCTTCTAATTTGACTTATAAATTTGTTAAATTGTTTGAAATGGAAGAAAAAATCATAGATGTTATACTTGATAGAAGTAAAAATAGATTTGTCATTATTATAGATCTTCACAAACTTGTCAACACTCTTAGAGTAGAAATTTCACATATTATTAATACCAACCATAGAAATACTAATTCTATGTCTATAAAAAAATTAAAATCTACAACAAGAAATTTTGTAGTTGAAAGAAGCAAGTAAATCGACCTTATAATCAAATCCAAGAAGTTTTGCTTCTAAAAGTATGACATAGATATGAATTAGTATGCCTAAAAAGTTTGATGGAACAAGTTCAAAATTTCAAGGATTTTTGCAATAAGTCAAGCTCTATCTAAGGTTGCATCCCTTCTAATACCTTGATGGATTAACTAAAGTTGGATTCATAGGTGCACTTCTATCTAGAAGTATTTTTTTTATTTGCATCATCAATAAAAATAGATTCACAACTCTTTTATGATTTGAATTCATTCTTAGAAATATTTATGGCTAGATTTGGAGATAGTGATTAAAAAAGAGTAAAAAAGACCAAAATCTTATCTTTATGATAAGAATCACGATCAACTACCATATATGCTGTTAAATTCCAAAATATCACTTGTGATGTGGACTAAAATTCAAAGACCTTATCAAACAATTTTGATATGAGTTGAAAGATAACATCAAATATTTGTTATTGAAAATGCCAAAAGTAGAATCTTTCAAACAATTTATTGCTCAAGCAAGTGCATACAACAATTGATTATTTGAAAGGTTCCAAGAACAAAGACTTGGTTGGAGAAGAACAAGTCAAGTAGTAATAGTAGCTCTCAAGTTTTCATAAACTTATTTATTAAAGTCAAAACCAATACAAATTGATATAGTATGTTTTAAATTCCTTACTGAGGAAAAAAAGATTTGACATTGCCAAGAGGATTTGTGCTTATATTATGGAGTACTTAAGCACATTATTCAACATTATTCAAAGAAGCAATGCAATCACAAAATGAAGAGCATAATTACCAAAGAAGACAATGTGCCAAAAAATGAATTTTTTTAATTAGTATATAAACCATGCGGTTGAAATCATATACAACACTTAATAAAGGTCTTATTTTTGCCTTACATCCTCTACCTTATTTTATAATAGATGTGTAATTAGGACCTAAAAATCATAATTCTTTACATTATTAGATTTAGAAGCCTCAACTTGTTTTATAGATAAAGCCTTTGTCAAGAAATAAGAAATAACTTTAATCAAGAAAACTAAATATATACATGTAAAAATCATAGATGGTTGTTTGTTCTCTTTTAGAGACATTATTTATGAGATTATTCTTTTAGATGTAGTAATTAAAGATCATAATAGTATAATAATATTTAATATGAAAAGATTTCCTTCAAATCTAATTATTTTAGGATTATTATGGTTAGAAAAATATAATCCTCAAATATATTGGATTTCTTATAACCTTAACTTTTCTTGTAGTTTAATCCAAAATCTTAATTTTGAAATAAAAATAGATCAACCTAGTACATCCAAACTCTTATTAATAGATGCAAGAACTTTCATGCATGCGACAAAAGAAAGATCATCTTTTACTACATATGCCATATCAATTTCTAATGATAAAAAGATGTCAAGTGGTATTTTTAATCAATATCAAGTTTTTTAAGACATTTAAAAAAAATACATATATTCTTGTAGAATATTGATCCTATGGTTGTTCAATTGATCTATAAGAAAGAACTCAACCACCATTTGGATTGATCTATAACTTATTATAAAATAAGTTGGTTGCACTAAAAGAATGTATTAATGAGAATTTAGCTAAAAATTTCATATACCATTTGAAATCCCTAATAAGAGCTCATATCTTATTTGTGAAGAAAAAAAATTGATTTCTACAAATGTACAAAGATTATTGAAGACTTAACAAGATCACTATCAAGAATAGATACCTGCTACTTTTGATTTTAAGACTTTTTACCAATTCAATCAAGCAAAGATCTATACAAAAATAGATCTACAAAAAGTATACAATCTAGTTTACATCAAAGAAGGAGATGAGTGGAAGATTGCTTTCTGAACTAGGTATGGATATTTTGAATATAATATTATGCCTTTTGGACTGACAAATACACTTGTTTCTTTTTGACATCTCATAAATGATATCTTTTATGAGTTTCTTGATGATTTTTTTATATATTATTTAAATGACATTCTAATCTATTCTAAAAAAATATAAGATAATGAACTTTATGTTTGTCATGTATTACAAAAACTTAGAGATGCAAGATTATATGTAAAGATAAAAAAGTGTGTATTTCACACTACTTAAGTTGATTTCTTAGGATATAACATTCCCAACAAAAGATTAATGATGGATCCTAACAAGGTCCAGACTATCATAGATTAAAAGATCCCAAAAACAATCAAAGTTTTATAATATTTTTTAAAATTTTCTAATTATTATGAAATCTTTATTAAGAACTTTTCTTAGGTTGCAACTCTTCTTACACGTTTGACATGTAAAGACAAACTTAAATTGAGGAAAGAAGCTCAAATATCTTTTAAAGCCTTAAAGAAAACTTTTATTTTTGCACCAATTTTGTATTGTGTCAATTTTTCTAAGGCATCTTTCATAGAAATAGATGCATCATACTTTGATATAAGTATTTTTTTGACAAAAATAGGAGCACATGATAAGCTCCATTCAATAGCTTTTTATTCCAAGAAATTTTTAGCAACCAAAATTAATTACAAGATCTACAATAAAGAACTTCTTACAATTGTGGATTCATTTCAAAAATGGTGTCATTATCTAGAAGGTGCTTCTATTTTAGTTATTTTGTATATAGATCATAAGAACCTTGAGTATTTTACATCAGCATGTATTTTGAATTATTGCTAAGCTTGTTGGAGCATGTCTTTATGAAGATTTGATTTTAAGGTCACTTATAGACCATAAAAATAACAAGTTTTATTACATGTTTTTTTTAAATATTCTTATCTTGCACCAAAAGAAGAAAATACAGCCTTTAATCAACAAAAAATAATTTTTTTGAAGCCAGAGCATTTTTATCTTTAAGCAATAAAATCAACATTGATTCAATTTTTATCAAAAAAATTCAATTAAATAGGTCTTTTGATCTTTTTGTTCATGATATCAAGAATAATTATTTAAAGTCATGATATTTTCAAGTTTAAATTTTAAAATAATCTACTCTATTTTAAAGAATTATTATACATTTCAAAAGACAAAGCATGATTAAATATTTTTCAAGCTCATCATAACATTTTAGCAGCCAGATTTTTTGAATACAATAAAACTTTGGAGCTAATATCTAGAGATTTTTTATAGTCTCAAATATGGAAGACAGTCAAAGACTTTGTATAATCATGTGATATTTGTTCAAGATCCAAAACTCTTCATCATCAAATTTATAGACTTTTTCAACTATTACCTATTCAAAAACAATCATAGTCTTCTATTTCTATGGATTTTATTACAAATCTTCTAATATCAAGTTTGTATGATTTTATATTCATAATAGTAGATTATTTTATCAAGATGATATATTTTGTATCATATACAAAATCCATCATATGTGAAGAAATGACTAGGATTATTTTTGACAACATCTATTGTTATTATGGATTGTCTCAAGATATTATATCAAATAAGAGGATTCAATTTATATTAAGATTTTAGATAATCCTTTTTAAGATTTTAAAAGTAGATATAAAGCTCTCTTTTTGGTTTTTTATCATCAAATTGATGGGCAAAAAAAATAGATGAATCAAGTTTTGGAGTATTATTTGAGGTATATCATCAATTATTATTAAGATGATTGGACAACTCTTTTGACATTGGCAGAGTTTGTAAATAATAATTTAATATATTCTTCTACTTAAAAAACACTTTCTTTTGTCAATTATGATTATCATCTATAATTTGATATTTTTTACTTTTCAAAAGTTGATAATCTTGCAACAAAAGATTTGGTGAATCATTTATTAGAGCTACATGCAATAATAAAGGCATAGTTAAAAGAAGCCTAAGAATGACAAAAGATTAATGCAAATGCCTATTACAAAGAACAACCATAATTCAATGTGGATGATAAAATATGACTACTTCATAACAATATCAAGACTACTTATTCTTGTGACAAATTAGACTATTATAGGTTTGGACCTTTTCCTATTAGTGAATAAGTCTATCATGTTGCTTATGAATTACATCTACTAAAGTCTATGAATATCCATCTCATATTCCATGTGTCTCTTCTTCAGTCATATAAGATAATAAATATCTCAAGAAGAAGACAAATGCCACTTCTTTCTATAAAAATAGATAATAATTAAAAATTTGAGATAAAAATAGTTTTAGATTCAAGGCAGCACAAAAATAAATTAAAATATCTTGTTCATTTGTGTAAATATGATATTAATGAATGCACATGGGAACTAATAAAGAACCTTAAAAATGCACTAAAAAGGTTGAAACTTTTTATCGATGATATTTATCAAAATCAAGATGAAGAATAACAAATCTTTGCTATAAAAAAAATAAGATCTAGGAAAGATAGCATTCTACCTTCTATTCTTGCTTATAACTTTTGTGTATTTGTCAAACTAAGGAGATGGAGAACCAACAACCAACAAATTCAACTCAAGAGCTATGACTTGCTGACTTATTAAACAAGACATTGCAATTGTTACAACCTTTAAGATGATATAATTGAAATAAAGATCTTCAAGAACAACATGTCTTTCAAATAGATGGTGAGATACAATGTATTTGGTATCATGACTTTGGAAGAGATTCCCAATATTTGATGATTTTATTAGAGATATAAACGATTTCTGACAATGTTCTAAATATTTTATTTGAAGGAAGTTAAAAAGACTTCAACAATAATTAAATAACAAGGTAGTCTTTTTGCCTTGGTATGGAATATTATTAATGGCTAAGAGGACTTATCAATCATCTTCAAAGAAAAAAAGATTAGAGTATGTGGCAAACATAATTTGCTATATTTTAGATTTTTTCAACATATGATGACTGCTCTTTGTAGAATTCATTTCTAGAAGGGAGAATAATATCATCGACATACAAATTTATTCTAATATTTATCTATATCATTAAATAGAAGTACATAAAAATAAATTTATTTAATAATATTTTTTAGAAATACTTTTTAGAAGCTTTATAGACATTGCTTTGATTTTACATGTATTTGTGGTTAATTGATAGGTTAGAAACTTGGTCAACAAATTAGTCATGTGTTGGTAGCTTGCAAAATAAGCTAACTACATGGCGTACATATAAAAAACTTGCCTTACAAATTAATATATGTGTCTTACAAAGTCAACTTATTTTGGAGGTCCTATAAGATATGGCAACATAGCTCTTACTTAAGAGTATATATAGAGACAAGTGTTAGGAACATAGTCCTTAGAACCTTCTAGAGACAAGTTTCTAGAACCTTCTAGAAGTAAGTCTCTTGAACCTTCTAGAAGCTTCTTAGTTGGTAGAAGATATTAGGGACATAGTCCTTAGAACCTTCTAGAGATAAGTTTCTAGAACCTTCTAGAAGCAAGTCTCTGGAACCTTCTAGAAGCAAGTCTTTGGAACCTTCTAGAAGCTTCCTAGTTGATAGAAGTTACTTGAGAAGCTTCCTAAATAGGAGTTATATTAGAATCGAGGCTGAAGAGTTCTTCAGTCTCGACAACACATCTCTTGGAGTTCTAGCTCACCTCTTTGGTGTTGTTCTTATATTCATCTGGTTAATCTAGTTCTTGTCAGTTCTTCTTGAACTTCTTGTTAGATCTCGAGTCTATATTTCTAAGTCTGTGACAATTTGTCGAGATTTCACTCACCTCAAATATCAGAGCTAGTTTCTTCCTCGTTAGAGTACGGATTACCTCTCTGCTTGGAAGTATACTAGCATTTTAGAGGTTGCGGATTACCCTCCTCTAAACTGATACTTCTTTTGTTACAATATTGGAGTCTTATTCTTCTTAGAGAGAGTGGATTACCTCTTTTCTTGAAGCTCTTAAGGCATTTTAGAGGTTGCGGAGTACCCTCCTCTAAACCAATATTGTCTTCTTGTAGAGTCATTTTTGTCCTTCTCTTAGAATGGCCAGAGGCTAAGATATTAGTATGACAAAAATTTCGGAGTCCAAGTTGGATGCTATCATGAATGCCCTCACTACGTTATCGCAAAGAATTGCAGAGATTGAAGGAGTCGTGGCAACGCTTCATAATGATGGAGCATCTGGGATGGCACAATCTAGGTTGCACCAGCTTCAAACTTCTGCACTTGGAGAAGTAACTTTGCCTCAGGTTTGATAAGCACCGCTGGTTCTACAACATATGGAGCCCCGAGTTAGCCTTTCGGACAAGTTCGATGGTACGCATTCCAAGTTTCAAAGATTTGTCAATCAAATGAGGTTGATAACAGTTTTACAGCCCGAACGCTATCCAATGGAGGAGTCACGTGTTGGGCTTATTAGAACCTTACTTACAGGACAAGTTCTATCATGGTTTGCTCCTTTGTTTGAGAAACGATCGTCTATACTAAACAACTTTGAAACCTTTTTGGAGGCGTTTGCAGAAGTATTTGGTGAATACGATAAGGTTCGATGGACTATAAGAAAGATCCAATCACTACGACAAGGGATGCGCTCTACATCAGTCTATGCATCGGACTTCAGGCAATTAGCATGCGACATCAATTGGGATGAAGAAGCGTTGATGAGTCAATTCTATTGGGGTTTAAGGGATGATGTGAAGGATTTGCAGTTAACTCTTCCTGATCCACAAATGCTCAACGAAGCTATTAGCCAAGCTGTGAAGTGCAATAATCGCCTATTTAAACACCGCCAAGATCAACGTTTAAGACAACATATGGTTTGCCACGCCCCAACTATGTCGGCAAGCAGCGTGAATTCAGATTCGGAGGTAGAAGACATGCAAATTGATGCGATACGTGTCAAATCCCTTATCTTAGAAGGAAAAAAGCGGCATATGGAGGAAGGTCTATGCTGGTATTACGATGAATAAGGCCACAAAGTTGAAAACTGTCCCAAGAAATTTAATCGACGTATTGTCAGGACTAGGGGCACGTTTGTTCAAGAAAATGAGGATGCCCAGCCACAATAGGAACCATGCGGCTGAATAGTGAAATATCGCAATAACAACTAGGTTCCTTTCTTTCCGCTCAACCTGCCCTTTGCTTTACAATCTCTTTTCTTATTGGCCCTCAAAAATTGAGAACCATAACATTATTAGATTCAGGAGCATCTGCTTGTTTCTTAAACAAAGAATTTGCGAAGTGTCATAAGATCCCTTTAGTACAAAAATCCAAATCTGTTCACGTTGAGGTCATAGATGGTCGACCTTTATTGTCTGGTAGTGTCACCCATGAATCAGAACCTATAGAAGTGACGTTTAAGGGCCATAGTAGTCATATTATTTTCAATATTATTAGAACCCCATCAAATCCTATTATTCTTGGTCTTTCGTGGTTGGAAAAGCATAACCCATCCATAGATTGGAGGTTGCGGAAGATGACCTTTCCCACAAAACCACCCAAGAGCAAGCCTAGTAGAAAACCTCGAATAGAGAAATCTTTATTTATTGGAGTAAGAGCATTTATAAGATCGTCCAAGGAAGACACATCGTTTGTCATTTATGCGGCTCCAACTATCGGAGAGAAGATCTCGACAACAAGTATACCTGAGCAATATAAGGATTTTAAAGACGTGTTTCAAAAGAAGAATACCGACATGCTACTAGAACACCGACCATATGATTGCACCATAGACTTGCAGGAAGAGCACAACCGCCTTTTGGCCCAATCTACAATCTATCGTAGATGGAGTTGGTGGAGTTGCAGAAGTACATCGACGAGAATCTAGCCAAGAACTTCATCGGTCATTCAAAATCGTCAATTGGAGCACCCATCTTATTTGTGAAGAAGAAAGATGGCTAGTTGCGCATGTGCATGGACTATCAAGGCCTCAACAAGGTAACAAAGAAGAATCGTTATCCGTTACCCTTAATTTCTGGTCTCTTAGAACAACTTAGACGTGTAAGGATCTTTACAAAAATTGATCTAAGGGGAGCTTACAACCTCGTACGAATCAAGGAAGGAGATGAGTGGAAGACAGCGTTTCATACAAGGTATGGCTATTTTGAGTATAATGTCATGCCTTTTGGTCTTACCAATGCTCCAATGGTCTTTCAACATATGATGAATGATATTTTTCAAGAGCACCTTGATGATTTTGTTGTCATCTATTTGAATGATATTTTGATATTCTCCAAAAACGAGGAAGAGCATGAAAAGCATGTTCGTTTGGTCTTGGAGAAACTATGCGAGCGAGGACTATATGCCAAGTTAGAAAAGTGTTTATTTCACCAAATAGAGATGGAGTTTTTGGAGTTTGTTGCGACTACGGAAGGCTTGAAGATGGACCCCAAGAAGGTGGAAGCAATCGTGTCCTGGGAGGTTCCAAAGATGGTTAGAAACTTACAATACTTTTTTGGTTTTGCCAACTTCTATCAGATCTACATCAAGAATTATTCTCAAGTTGCTGCTCCTCTCATTCAGTTGACATGCAAGGATAAGCTGGAATGGGGACCTCTAGCGGAGAAGGCGTTTCAAGACCTAAAGACCGCATTTATTATGGCTCCAATCTTGATACATCCAGACTTTATAAAGACCTTTTATTTAGAAACTGATGCTTCGGATTTTGCTTTGGGAGTTGTACTTTCACAAATGGGAGAAGACGAGAAGCTCCATCTGGTTGCATTCTATTCTCGAAAGTTCTCTGCTGCTGAAATCAATTATGAGATCCACGATAAGGAACTTCTTGCTATAGTGGATTCTTTCCAAGAATGGTGTCACTTTCTTGAAGGAGCTGCACACCCAGTGACCGTATATACAAATCACAAGAATTTGGAGTATTTCATATCGGCTCAAGTTCTAAATCGACGTCAAGCTCGATGGAGTATGTTGCTATCTAGGTTCGATTTTGTTATCACTTATCGACCTGGGAAGCAGCAAGGACTATCTGATGCCTTATCGAGGAGATCGTATCTTGTACCAAAGGCTGGAGAAGCAGCGTTTGATCAACAATGTACGACATTATTGAAGCTAGAGCAATTTCAGCTTTGCGCTACTATTGTGCCAATTGATGCTGACTTCTTGAATCAAGTACGTGCCATGACCATTGAAGATTCAGTAGCCATTGATATTAAGCAGCGTGCCAATGACGACAAGTTCAAGGTCGAGAGAGATCTTTTATACTTTGAGGAGCGGTTATATATCCCAAAAGAACTAGCACGACTCTAAGTTCTTCAATCTCGCCATGATTTTCCAACTGTGGAACATTTTGGATTCAATATGACCTTGGAGCTTATTTCTAGAGATTTTTGGTGGCCCCAAATGTGGAAGGATGTGAAAGATTTTGTCCTCTCCTGCAACATCTGTTCAAGATCCAAGAATCCTTGACATCGCCCTTATGGACTCCTACAGCCATTGCCGATTCCACGTCGACCATGGTCTTCAATTTCCATGGACTTCATCACGGACCTGCCATCATCGAACTCATTTGACAACATCTTTGTCATGGTAGATCGGCTTATAAAGATGGCACATTTTGTCCCTTGCAAGAAAGACATCGTCCAGTGAAGTCACAACAAGGCTCTTTCTCGATAATGTATATCAATATCATGGACTACCAGATGATATTGTATTAGATTGAGGAACCTAGTTCATATCAAAGTTGTGGAGATCTCTCTTTGAGATACTGAAGGTGGATATCAAGCTTTCTTTGGTTTTTCATCCTCAAACTGATGGCCAAACGGAACGGGTGAACCAAGTCTTGGAACAATACTTACGATGCAATATCAACTATCAGCAAGACGATTAGACCACATATCTGTCGCTAGCTGAGTTTGCATATAACAACACCCTCCATGCGTCGACTGAATACACACCATTCTTTTCCAACTATGGGTATCATTTGAAGCTTGATTTATTGAGTCCGTCAACAAATAATAATCCAGCAGCTGAAGGATTTGCGAAACAACTATCAGAGCTTCAAAATATGTTGAAGCTTCAATTACAATCTGCTCAAGAATCCTATAAGGCATCTGCAGATAGATTTTGGAATCAATCACCTACTTTCAAAATTAGAGATAAAGCATGGCTTCTTTGACTAAATATCAAGACCAAGCGACCATGTGATAAGTTGGACTATCAAAGATTGGGACCATTTATCATCCAGAAGCAAATCAATCCAGTGGCGTACCGTCTCGAATTACCGGCTTCTATGAAGGTACATCCAGTCTTTCATATTTCTCTGTTGGAGCCTTATCAAGAGTCGTCTTTTCCTAGAAGAGTGCAATGTCCGCCACCTAGTATTGAGATCGAGAACTATGAGGAATACGAGGTTGAAAAGGTGTTGGATTCACGGCGAAGGTGGGGCAAGTTGGAATATCTTGTTCATTGGTGCGGCAACAACATTAATGAGCGAACGTGGGAGCCAGCTGAAAATCTCGCCAATGCGCCACAAAAGGTACAGGAATTTCATCAACAACATCCTCATAAACCTAAGCCGGTTCGACGATAGCTTCTTTCTGAAGCTTGCTCATCCAAGAATATAAGAAAGGAAGAGAGCACCATCAAAATTCGTAGTTGATATAGTTATTTTCTCCAAGATAAAATAGAATTTTTTCCAGTAGCCATAGTTTGGTCTTCTGATATGGATAGCCAAGAGATAGATACTATGCCAGTCAGATTATCTCAACCGACTAGCTCTCGAAGGCGACCTCGAGATGAAGAACCGCCTACACCACGACGACGATGGAGGTTACCGAGTAACCGATCACTGGTGATTGTATTTGAGTCCGAGCGTACTTACGATGGTTAAGCAAAAGGCGTGTTTGCAAGACAATTTCACAATGAGGACACGGAAGTTCATGCTTGGTCAGAAGTTGAAGGAATGGGCCACTACCATTGGCTTCAAGGGCCGATGAACCACTTGCGTCGTGAACAACAGTTGGAGTTCATAGCAGACGTTATGCAACAGATCTTCATTTTCTTGCGTTGGTACTGATTAACAACAACATTGCTTCTCAGAGACCTCGAAGCTAAAGGAGGGGGTGATGTTAGGGACATAGTCCTTAGAACCTTCTAAAGACAAGTTTCTAAAACCTTCTAGAAGTAAGTCTCTGGAACCTTCTAGAAGCTTCTTAGTTAGTAGAAGATGTTAGGGACATAATCCTTAGAACCTTCTAGAGATAAGTTTCTAGAACCTTCTAGAAGCAAGTCTCTAGAACCTTCTAGAAGCTTCCTAGTTGGTAGAAGTTGCTTCAGAAGCTTCCTAAATAGGAGTATATATTGGAATCGAGCCTAAGAGTTCTTCAATCTCGACAACACATCTCTTGGAGCTCTAGCTCACTTCTCTGCTGTTGTTCTTGTATTCATCTGATTAATCTAGTTCTTGCTAGTTCTTCTTGAACTTCTTGTTAGATCTCGAGTCTATATTTTTGTATCCGTGACAGTAAGAATGAAGCCTTTTTCACTCTTGGCAATGTCTTTCTAGTCCTTAGTCTTGTCTCAAGACTTTCTAAATCTTCGTGTCTTTAGCAATAGACATTCTAGTTTAATACTATATCTTTGAGTGATTTTTTAGTCTTTTCAAGTGATACAAGAGTGTATTGGTATTTTAACTCTTTAAGATTCATGTCCTTGACACTTCACTCCTATCAACATCATTTTTTTTCTTACTCATGTTTCAAGAGTCTATAGTCTTCTTATCTTATGCAATAGCTATTCTAATTTTAATATTATACTATCTTTGAGTGAATGTCTATTCTTTTCTTGTCACAAAAGATTTTATTGACCTTCTAGTTTTTGATATTTCATATCTTTGATGATTACATAAGTAATGACTTTTGTTATGAAATATACAACATTATTAAAATGAAATAAAAAAAATATACTATTCTATTATTATTCTATATAAGTTTATATTTTAAAAAATAATATTATAGTTTTTGCACTCGCTTATAAAAGATAAATGAAGAAGGCTTTCACTTCTTAAGAGATCTAGTAATGAGTCTAAAATCATGTCGAATTGAGCATTACTATTAGATTTCATCAAAATCCAAGTTTAATTGTGTATTATTTCTAAATTCCATAAAAAGTTGAAATTTAATATTCTTATGATGTAAATTAATTTCAACCATGATTGGGCCAACAAAAAAATTGATGTAAAGAAATCAAAGTTGCATGGCATGATAGTATTGGCAAAAATATGAAGTCCACTTATATGGCTAAAAATAAATAAAAATGCTATAAGCAAATTGCCTCAAATCTTGAGCTATATCAACTATGTAGGTCATTTGAAGAAGTCCAACATAATATTATATTATAATCTCATTTACAATAATTTTATAATTATAATATAATATTTTATAAGAATATTACAATGCAATAATTGCAACAAAGGTGAAATTTTGTACTATAAGAAGTTGGAACTACATCATCAAACAAGACAACCACAATGTTAAAGATAATTGGTTAATTGATAAACTATGAAAGTTTAGATTGGTATAAGTAAAGTAGAAGCAAGAATAAGCATTGAAGTTTTACTAGTTTAGACCAAGAATTGAACCTTCTATATGTGCTAAGTGGTTGAAGAGGAGGTTTTATCTATCACTATAAGAATGAATTTTATTGTGTGTAGTGGCATATGTGCAAGTATAATAAAACAATTGATTGAGAGTCTCAGCAATTTTTATAACATGCACAAGAATAAACATGCAATAGATTCTTATAGTATTTATAGGTTAAGATTACATGTACTTAAAAATTTGAAACATGGTTTATAAGTCATTTATGCTAGACATCTTCTATGCTCAATATGTATTGGACTTTAGTTTTGTAATTATTGGAGGTTAAAATTAATATATTAATTCCATACAAAAATTATAGAATTAATTTATTAAAAATAATAATTATGAAATTTTAAATTTTATTTATATATATATATATATATATATATATATATATATCATAATATATTCTTGTTACCATGCTTTATGTAAACTACTCATATAATAATCAACATAAAAATATATAGTTGATGAGTTGTAATTCATTTTTTCTTTAATTGTTATTTACGTATTTTAAATATATGTTTAGTTAAAACATTCAGATTTGAACTTTGGATCTCTATTTAATGCACTTAAGTAATCATCAAAATACCTAATCTGACCTTAAATATATGTTAATTGTTGGACTTTTCAAAACAATCATAAAATCCAAAATCCTTGTGAATAACTATAAAATTGCACATACAATCATAAAAAATTCATCTTCAGAATGTGGAAAGAGAACACATAATCAAGAGTGATCTGGATTACATTGTTTGTTTACATCGTATTTGCTGTTATTTTTTCAGAGTTGTGATGTTATTTGAATCACAACACGTCTCATACTGTATTAGTTTTATGGAGATGTGCTTCAATAAACACAATTGATTTTTTTTCCTATCTGAGAGCTTTCAAGTAGCTCAATCAATAAAAACATCATCATATTCAATTAGAGAAAACATCATAGCACTAATTGTGATATAATAATTGATTTTTATGTTCCCAGTTTTGTTTCCAGGGTTAAAAACCAACATATTTAGGCAAATATCATCAAATGTTGAGGGTGAGGATATTCCAAGCAGCACAATCTTTCTGAAGACAACGTCAGGTTTACAGCCTGCCCTGATGTCTTCTAAAAAAACTGCAACTATAAACCATTCCAATCGATTCAAGATATATAACCACATTCACTTCTCGATTATTTTTTGGAGTATTATGAAATAGTGGACTCTTCCACTGAAAAATTGTTTTCTGAGCGCCTTCAACTGTGTCCTGTTTTAATTGGTGGAGAAACCTTAAATATCCTCAGGTGCAGGATCCAAAGCATTTGTTTGTCCGTCTATTTGTTGCCGAACTGGCCTACGAAGCAAATGTGGGGGCGTTGCTGCTGGCTCTGTTCTAAAATACCTGCAATTAATTGCGTTCCAAGGGTTAGTACAAGAGAGAAGAAATAGAAACTGCGGGGAGCAGGGTGTTAACATTATGACCAGAAGAATAATGCAAAGCATAATGCAGAAGAAGCAATTGCCTGTGCTCTAGAGCTTGCTGTGCGGAGATTCTTTGCCTAGGGTCGTATGTAAACATCCGTTGAAGAAGGTCTAGGCAGTCTTCACTGGCCTGCGGAAAAAGAGTGCGAAAGGGCTGGGGTGGAGAATAGGAGTATTCCACATAATTAGGTAAAGAAGTCATGTCTGGCCATTGTGATTCACGTGGAGTTCCAAAGGTTGCAAAGATTTTTCCGAGTTGATCAATATCACTTGTACCCTGTTCAAAATATTGAAGAATAAAAAACAAGCATTCCAAATCGAACCGTGATTCAGATCGATATACTCCCTGATGTCAAATAGCCTAGGAACTGAGTAACAAGAACTTAAGACCCATTGGCCACAAGCTGAAAAGGTCAAACCAAAAATGGTATTGCTCCAAGCCCATAAACAAATCCTATGTAACAGGTGTTACCTAAAAGGTGGCTTGTGCTTCTTGTTCAAGATACCTGAAAGAGAGGACGTCGAAGAATGAGTTCTGCAAAAATACAAGCAACTGCCCAGACGTCGACACCTGGTCCGTACATTTTGGAGCCAAAGAGGAGCTCAGGAGCGCGATACCACCGAGCAAACACCTGGTTCGCATTATATAAGGATGTCACCATTGCAATTAAATAAGCTCGTAACAATGAATACGTACAATGCCCCATTATTAGCAGTTGTGCTCTCTGAATTGATGTGAAACCTTCCTCTCTTAACAGAAAGGTCTGAAGTAGTCGGCAACAAGTACAGGAATCCTTTCTTTACCTCATGAGTGAATCTCCGGTCTGGACTTCCAAAGATCCGAGCTAAACCAAAATCGGCAATCTTCAACTGTCCGTCTGAACCAAGCAATAAATTATTTGGCTTCATATCCCTGTTTCAAACACCAGAAAATAAACAAAAAAAGAAAGTAATCATTGTTGGCCACGCAATGGCCAAGGTTTGTGCGCCAAAGATACGAGGTCAAGGGTACACCAAGCACAACTTGAAGCCTATGCATACACAGACCTGTGGAGAATCCATTTCTTATGACAAAAAGCCAGTCCCTTCAGGGTCATGTAAATGTAGGATTTGTAGTCCGCGGGAGAAAGAAAAGTGTTGCGATCGTAGATTACTGCTTCCAAGTCACTCTCCATGTACTCGAACACAAGATATAAATTTCGTTTGTGTTGGTACACATCCACGAGCTCGATCACATTTGGATCATACAACTCCTTCAACAATTTGATCTCCCTCAAAGCTGTCACGTTTACTCCCTCCTTGTATTTACCCGTTCTAATCATCTTAACAGCTACAGTCCTGTTCGTCTGCAAAAAGAAGAAACATAAGCCAATGGCAAAATATGAAGCTTCGAGGAGGAAGTGCCGAAGGCGAGGCACGAGGTAAATGTGTTGAAGGAAAAATTCCATCGACGCAATATTTCACCCTGCCAATTCCCCATAGTCTTTTCTCACGGTGACATAAAATCAATGCAATGTTACAATGGTGCAGCATGTGCTACAGGCAGGGGATAGTATGACAGTACACACTACAATCTTTCCAGCAAATCTCAATTGCGAAATTCGCACAAAAGAGTGATCGGTCACCAACTTAGCCAAACGATTGGATTGCACTCATTTTCATTCCAATTCATCAACCCTTCAACGGCCATCGCTTCAAAATGCAGCATCACGCAACCATCCAAATTAGGTCGAAGATAAGAGGGACGAGAGAGCAGGGGAGTAAAGTAAAAATAAAAACAAAAAGGGAAACCCAAGTACCAATTTATCGATTGCCTTGAAGACGATACCGAAAGTACCCGAACCGATGGTCACCCCCTTGTCATAGCGATTCACACCGGTCACGTCCCCCATGGCCATCTCCACAGCCGGCGCCAACCCACAAAACTTCCCAACTTACGTCCAAATCCCTAATCTAAACCCCACTTCACTGACCATCTCCACTGACCCACGACCTCATCAAGCTTAGAAAAGTTTCCCCACTCCTCTCCGCAGCGAGGACTGTCGAATCCAGACTGGAATTGAGGGGGGCACACTGTTCTCGAGCCACAGAACTCGATGCCCGCAACGCAGAAACAATTTAACAGAAACAACTCCCTCTTGAGGGAGGAGAGACGACCGACGCCGTTTCTCATCCTTTATTCATCCTAGATTCGTCCTGCATTCGTTCATACTTCCATTCCCATTCTCATTGCATGAACTAATGTTGTTACTATTCATTCACGATTCGTCAGATTTTGAGTCAGGAGTCCGTGCTTATGTGTTGATATTGGAATTGTTTGATTAAGTGATTTTTTATACAATTATAAATTTCATTAATTTTTAAGTTTTATTTATATTTTTAAATATATATACTTCTACTGTATGTAGTTTGAAGATATATGTGTTTTTTTATCTTTTTTGAGGAAATTAGTAATATTTATATTGTTTCTATTATGTTTATTATGTTTTACTTTTGGTAACATTAATTTAATTTTTTTACAAATACTTCCTTTACTCAAACTTACACTACTAATACTTACATTACAAATCGTGTTTAAACTTCCATTATTGTAGTTGCTAGAATTCTTTGTTAACTGCATCTCAAAATGTTTAGAGAATAAGCTGAAATTAAATTCAAAAGACGAGTATGACTGGCATACAACTTGTACGAGCTTGAATATGGTTCAATATATCTTCTTATCTTTTTTTTGTACATTTGAGAGAAGAAATAAGTTTATTTCAGAAAATTATATGATTTTCTCTTAAATCATATATTTCATAAAATATTAAGTTCAATATAAACAAAGTTTGTTGAATCAAAATGAGTAATTTATAGATGGGTTGTTTGTGTATGAAAGGATAAATATAGTTTTATATTTTAAGAGTTGTTTCAATTTTAAATATTTTTTTTCTATTTTTTGCATTTCTATTTGATGAATTTGTTATGCTTCCAGAAAATAGTTATAAATCACAAGCGTTTTATGGTCTTTTGCAAAGCACAAAATAAACATGTGCTTGTTTACAATCAATGAATTTTTAATATAATTTTAAGCAACCAAAATAATAGGTAAAATAACTAAGCATTAATTTATTTGTAATATGTATAGAATACCATTTACTCAAACAATATAGATATATATATATATATCTAAATATATATATATATATAATAAATAAAAACGTTTATTTTTAAGATCCCAATCGATTAAAAATATTTTTTTCAATAAAAATACATAATCAGATTTTCAATTATTTTAAAAACATTACTAAAAAATTTACATATTTAAATCAATTGTTTTTTCTAATTTCATTATTTATAAAAAAAATTAAATTAAAATATATTTTTATTTTTTTAACTTCTAATTTATTGATTATTCTAAAATACTTTTTAACCAAAAAAATCTTAATAAAAATCGATGAAAATTATGGCGATTGTAAAAAGATTACAACACAATATAATATTTCAAAAATAACAAAATTAGAACATCAAAAATGAATGGAGTGAACTTTAAAACTTGAATTAGAACCATATTTATCTAAATTTAGGAACTATAAAATATTTTTTATTTTGTTATTTTAATATGTTAAATAAATTATATAATCGAATCATATTTAATAGAACAATTATCATTACAACTGTTGATTCTAAAATGTATTATCTAAAAACAGGTTTGTACTTATTTTATAAAAGAATAGTAAATTTAGAGGTTGTAATTCTTTTAAAGAACTTTGTTTTTGTCATTGTAGTTTAGAATGGCAAAAGTAATAACAACAATATATTTAATACAATTTCACATATTTGTGAAATAAAAAATGCTTCTTTCTGCATGTTAACATTTGTTTTGTCTAATTTTGGATAAGATTGATGTTCAATGTAAGAAAAATGTGTATTATGTACTTGTTTATTTATTTTATTGTATCTGAATATAAAAACAATGTAATTTTATTAATTTCAAATATTAGTACTTAAATCATGTATAGATTATATAAGAAACTATTAATATTTTAAAATTTTACACAAATTTATTTATAGATAGTAAAAATCTATAAATAATTAATTATATTGTTCATTATAATTGCAAAAATATTTTGATTTTCTCGTAATGTGAATAAACGGACATGGTTAGAGAATAAAACTTTATACACTTGAGTCAAATCTACAATCTTACTTGCTGAAATTTACTATGTAAATCCATCTTATAACATTATTGACAAAGAAGTAGAAATCAAAAACATATGTTATCAATAATCAATTGACTAAATTTAACACACACACACACACACACACATATATATATATATATATATATATACCCTTAAATTATAACTATTTAGATGTAATCTTTATCCACCAGAATATGCATGCAATGAGTGTATTAGAAATTTTAATGAGAACATATAAAATACATGGCTTATTTTATAAATAGGTTTTAAGAATATTTAAAAAATAATTAACATCTAATTCATATTTAGTTTGATATTGTTTTTTATTGAAATAATCTTTTGTATCAATCCAAATTGTATATATTTGATAATAAAATAATATTCATAAAATATTACAAATATATCATACGTTCCCTATAATTTTTTAAAAATATAAAAATATATTTTTAAAATTATATACATATATATATAGTAACTGCATGCATGATTTGTTTGTCTGAAAAAGGTATTATCATATGTGGTAATTTTAATTTTATATATTTATATTTATATTTATATATATGACTATGTTTTGATTTATTAATTGAAAATGGGTTGGGTTGGCTATGTTGATGCTGTTGATTTATCAGAAATGATTGTTAAATAGTAGTAAGTTGATCCAATATAAATACAAAAGGTCTTATAATTTAGACTTATGAATGGTCACCAAATATTATAGAGGAGTGGAACCAAATTAAATGTCAAAAGAAAAAGAGAGCGTGCATAGGATGATAATAATATAAAAACGAACACGTATATATATATATATATATATGTATATTTTATGTGTGTTTATTCATTAAAATTTGAAATAATATATCTACATTAAAACAGAAAAATAAGTAGAAAAAAATATATGCTCGAAACATAATCAAAATATTTTCAAAAAATCGGTAAGAATTTAAATCTCATTTTAAATAATAGTTTTCGGTTAATAAAGATGACTAGTATTGAGGTAATTTGTTATAAATTATCAAATCTGTGATTTAAAGTTTAATAATGGCACAACAATCGGTCAAAGCAAGCAATGTGAGCTAGGACAAAATTGACTTGGCAAATATGTTCTCCAACGTTCCCGAGCAGGATCCCAAAGACACACACACCCCTCACGACAACGAGGCACCCTGGGGATTGAAGGATGGGGTCGGAAACAGCGCAGTGGAGGATAAAAGGATGAGGGGTCGACTACATCCATTCTCATGCAAACACATCCACGATTATCATCCAAGGCATATTCCTGGGAGAACCAGTGGGGTTATGTGGAGCCCAATGGGATACAGAGGGCCTTTGAGTCCCGAGGGGATTGCGCGTGTCCGCATTAGGGTTTGTCGATGGTGCAGGGGTTTGGGGGTGGCCGTCGCAGCTTGTGTTACTGCGCGGTGTTCAGGGGCGGAGGCACATTTCTTTGTGGGAGCACTGCGTCGAAGGAGAGATCGACCAATACGTGGCTTGGCACTGTCGGAGGTTGCGGAGTTTTAGTTCGTCGTACGGTTCACAGTGGTTGCTGCATTAGGGTATGCGTTAGGGTATGTATTAGGTTTTGAGGGGCTTGCGTATTGCGTTGCGTGGCTTTCGGTGTTCCCACGCGTATCCTGATTGTTGAGATACCTCACTTCCCCCTTAGTCTTCAGTGTGGGATAGCCTCAAACCATTGATTTAGTGCCCCCCTGTAACCGTTTTAGTTTATTTCTCCTCTAGGTGTCCTGTCGGGCTGTAGTGTCAAGCCCCCGTGGTTTGAGGAGCATTAGCGTTGTGTGGAAGGTTATTACATGCCTGCACGACTGATTCGTTTCCTGTGCCGGAGAGAGGGTCCAGTCTGACTTGAATGGAAGTCGCGAAGTGCCATTTGGTGGAGAGCACTTGAGCCGCTCGAGTTTTTGTTGTATTCTTCAACGCCTGGTGCATGTGTATTTGAGAAGCGGCGCTGTACGAGTCGCGGTGGATTATTTGCGGACAATCTGAACGATGAGATGTAATATTCTTAAAACTTGATTGAGAAATGGCAATCTCACTTGTCATCCTTGCCTTGCCGGCAGATTGTTGAACTGCAATTTAGCAGCCTCTTTCTGTATCCTCTACGACAAAAGGTCTCGAGAGTGACTTGTGTACTTTGTTGTGCTCACTTTGGTTTGTTCGTGGCAATGCCCTCGATATTGTTGTAGGATATTTTAGTCCATGTTCAGAATGTTGCTGCGACAAGGCCTAGTGTAGTTCTGAGAACGAGAGTGCTTGAGTGAAGCGTTTGTTTTATCGTGTAAACTTCCATGGCTGTGGTGGGACTTTTTTTTCTCATGAGAATTTTATGCTATAACTCCGTGGTGGTGGTTGCGATCCTTTCTGCTCTACGTTGGTGGGGTTTAAGAGCGCGTGTTAGTTGCAGGGAATTTCGCTATGCTGTCAAGTTGGCTGTTGTGAGATGTTGGTCTTTTCATGGATGCTTTTTTGCAGACATAACAGTATTGTGTTGTTTGGTTGAATGTGCAGCGGATGTAGTAGGATCCAGTTGATTGACAATTAACATACTCAACCTCGCGCGCATATTCTAAGAGGGTTACAATCAGTGAAGATGCCGGGTCTAGAGGACCGGCTGTATCTCACTTATTTTCCTGCTGATATTCCAGAGGTTTTACCTGAATACGTTGCTTCGAATAGCAAATGCTTTCCTCGGTTGGGCCTGGAACCTGCAGGGATATGCTTCCATGAGGCAGCAAAGCGTGCTCGTGGTGTGACTAGGGACCCTGTGGAGGCTGAGGCGGTGCCCGAGAAGAAGGAGAAGGGTGGGGAGTCTCCCTCCGTAGATTCTTATCAATTCAAGGGTAAGAAGAAGTCTGGTGACGGGGCAGAGACTCAGGACCATTATGCCCTAATAGGTTTGAGCCACCTGAGATTTCTAGCCACAGAAGACCAGATTAGGAAGAGCTACAGAGAGACTGCTTTGAAATATCACCCCGACAAACAAGCTGCTCTGCTGTTGGCGGAAGGCACAGAGGAGAAGAAAGAGATCAAAAAGGAGGAGATCGATCGGCACTTCAAGGCGATACAATTTGCATACGAGGTCCTTATAGACCCCGTGAAGCGACGAGCCTACGATTCTATTGACGAGTTTGATGACGAAATTCCTAGTGATTGTGCTCCTGGAGAGTTTTTCAAGGTATTCGGACCCGTGTTTGCTCGGAATGGTCGGTGGTCTACGGTCCAGCCGATTCCCTCCCTAGGCGACAATGACACTGATATTGGCACCGTAGATAGTTTCTACGATTTCTGGTGGAGCTTCAAGAGTTGGAGAGAGTTCCCTCATGCCGATGAATTCGATTTGGAGCAAGCAGAGAGTCGCGAGCACAAGAGGTGGATGGAGAGGCAGAACGCCAAGTTCCGAGAGAAGGCGAAGAAAGAGGAATATGCTCGCATTAGGTTGATGACCGAGAATGCATATAAGAAGGACCCCCGGATTGCACGGAGGAAGGAGGAGGAGAAGGCCGAGAAACTGCGAAAGAAACAGGCGAAGTTTCAGGCGAAGCGTGAGAAGGAAGAGGAGGCAGCTCGAGCCCTAGAGGAAGAGAGGCTGCGGAAAGAGGAGGAAGATAGAAAAGCTGCGGAGGAAGCTTCAGCTCAGAAGAAGTTGAAGGAGAAGGAGAAGAAGCTTTTAAGAAAGGAGAAAGCTAGGTTACGGGCCGTGGCAGCAGCCGTGGTAGCGAAGAAGGAGAGCGGGGTTTCCGAAGACGACGTGGAGAACTTTTGCACTTCGTTGGAGATTTCTCTTTTGAGAGGGCTGTGCGAAAAGTTGGAGGGCATGAAAGAGGTGAACGAACAGACTGAATACTTAAGAAATGTGATGAGCGGAGCAGAGGTCATCGTTTCGTCGGATTCAGCTGCCGCTGGGACTCCCATTCGACTGAATTCGAGCCCAGTTATTTCCGTTGTGGATGCAGCTACACCAACTGTGAACGATAAGATTGCCTCGGATGTAGTTGCAGAGAAGGGCAAGCAAACTACCAGACCTGTTGTTGAAGAAAGACCCTGGTCGAAGCAAGAAGTAGACCTGTTGAGGAAAGCTGTACAGAAGTTTCCGAAGGGAACTTCGCAGCGCTGGGAAGTTGTTTCAAATTACATCGGCACAAATCGATCTGTGGAAGAAATTCTGAGAGGCGTGAAGACCGTACTTTTACAGAAGCCAGACTCTTCAAAAGTTTTCGACTCGTTCTTGCAGAAAAGGAAGGTAAAAAATGTGGTGATAGATTCACCTCTTTCGACGAGGGAGGACGGAGTTAGCGGTGAGTTGAGTAGTACGAAGGTAGTTGACAACGGTACAGTTAACACAGAGAAAAAACAGGAAAGCGGTGCTAAGCAGACAATGTCAGCAGGTCAGTCCGCGATCGAGAAGAGTAGTCAGAACGGAGGACAGCCGAAAGGAGATTCTCTGAAGCCTGCTCAAAGCAACGGAGCAGTTGCAAATGGAGCCGCTACGGAAGGAGAGGGATGGTCGGAGGGTCAAGAAGTGGCACTGGTGAAGGCCATTAAGGCATTTCCAAAGGATACCGCCAACAGATGGGACAGAATCGCAACCGCCGTTCCCGGAAAGAGCAAGGCCCAGTGCTTCAAGAAATTTGCGGAGTTGAGGGACAGCTTCAGGAGCACTAAGAAGGCGGATTGATGATGCACGCTGATAGTAATATGGTGCGCTGCACCCCCATGAGCTATAGAGGGCTTCTCGTAGAGTGATTTTTTCGAACATTTGAAAGGATCCGTAGCGGCCACATCAATGAAGACGAATAGACCAGGTTGGTGATGGCTCGCTGTGCAATCATTTTTTTTTATAGATTTTTAGCTTAGATTATACGATGGAAACGGTCATACTCTTGAAAGGAAGAGGATATACTCGCCTCTAGTAGTAATGGGTGGGTAAACTAAATGTAGTGGATGTTGTGAACCGGAGCAGTGGATTGAAATATGATGATTTTGTTAGGTGGCAGATTAACTTCCATTTGATCCGGATCGAATTGCCGAGAGCTTACTGAAGTAGTGGTCATGAGATATATTCTATCCACATAATACGACATCAGACCCTAGCCTAGGTGAAATGGGCAGGTTGATTTATGTTATGAGATTCGATGTCAGACTGACTTTTATGTGCATCATAACATTTAAGTGCATCATTGTCGAGATCATACCTGGTTTATTGGTGAACTTAAAAGAACAGGGACTTAGTGTAGCATTACAGCGTTCAGCTTTGAGGGCATGGGTATTCCGGAGGAGGTCGATTAGGGATTTTGAGATTCGAGAATGGATATGCTAGCGAAGAGAACTGATAGGCCTATGTACAGTGGTTCGTGAATTAGTTACCTTTTATACTTGCTGGTGGGTTGTGCATTTAATTACAATTTTGGTAGGATTCGTTCTAAGCGTTGGCTGTCTACTTTGCTCTACGATGCTGTTGGATTTTTTTTTTTGTTCGATGCAAGGCCTGTAGCAAACTGGTGTTTTATTTATTTGTGTGCTGTTACTTCGCCTCCGTGGTGGGTGTGTGTGCAGCATCCTGTGTTGGAATACAATGCAGTTATCTACCAAGCAGAACTGTAGATGTCCTCATGGATATATCTTTGTTCTGTAAGCTCCAAAGCATGAGTGATTTAATTCAATCGCGTGTACACGATAAATCCTAACCTCGTTGTATCATGAGCCTAGTTTTGGCTCCTCATTCCATCTTATGACCTTGATTTCATTATCTGACTTCTCTTGCTATACTACATAAATCACAAAACTGACAGAACATTTGAGCGTCTTTTGTACAGTTCACTTTGTGGGTACGTACAGGCATTTTCAGAGGATAAATGGACTGGCGAATGAAAAAAACCAATTCGAACGGTTCGAAAAACATTCGAGTCAACCTGAGGTCCACAGTTAATGCACTGTCCCCTAAGTAGTTACATTAAATGAAATGAAAATGTAACTATATGCTAATAAGAAACAAAGACTGTAGTTTTCTTTGATTAATTTGGTTGAAAAATTAGATCATAGTTCTGGACTGATCATAAGGCATTATCAATGAGTATCACGTGATGCTTCTTGAATATAAATTACATAAACATGGACAAGGTAATAGCATGATCTTTGAAATTTCAAAGTCAATAACATCTTTCTTGCTTGTTTGTAAGTTGTGATGGTTGTTTACAATAAAATAAAAATAAATGAAAATTTACCAGATTAGTACAAGTCTGATTTGAAAATACTATTTGTACATCAGAATATTATTACATCATTTATGAGCCAAAATCTGGAGATAATCAGTGACTTATCAAGAAAACTGATTTGATAATATATTAATTAGAATCTAAAGTGATAATATTCAATAGAAAATCAGCTAAGAAAAGTATGCCAAATGTAATAAGGAGTATGGTTTGGAGTTAGATTATAATAAAAAACTATTTATTAATAGTAATATTGATTTTTAAAAACTATAAAATTAATTAAAAAAACTAAAGAATTAAATAATTTAATTGAATATAAATCAAAATTTTTAAAATAAAATAATAAATAGTTAACTTAGTACAAAGAAACATATATAGTAAATTGGTACTTGTACAAAATTACTACTTATAAAAAAACATAACATAATTTGCATATGCTATAACAAATAGCCATATTTATTAGTATGTTTACTTTGATAAGTAGAATTATGTAGAAGTAAGTAGAAGTAGGTTAAATTGTTGATATCTTACTGTAAAGCATCCTAAAAGCTTTGTATACTTTACACATGTTTACAAGTGATTGGTAGGTTGACAATTTGGCCAATAAGTTGGCCACATGTTGCACATTTAGCCACTTCTATTACAAGTTGCCTATGTGACGCATATATTAGAAACTTGCTCTATAAATTAGTATGTGTCTTGTAAGTTAGACACATATTATATGGCCTACAAAACATTGCCACATAGTTTTATAGTAAATAATATATATGGAGGCAAGAGTAAAGTCTACTTTTTTCTTATCAATGCATATCTTATACTTTGTCTTAGTTCAAGACTTTATAGTCCTTCTAAATTTGGCAATAGTCATTATTGTTTTATTATATATGATTTTTATACTAGGAGTAGAGTAGTTACTAATATAGTTTAAAAACATAAGATAGTCTTGTAAAATAGATTAAATCAAATAGGAGTAGAAGAATTAATCTACAAAGGAGAAATAAATAAATAAGAAAAGTAAGAATCTTATAAAAACAATAAGGACCATAAGAAGCTCAAAGGAGAAATTGGTCCAAATTAGAGAACCATCTTGAACCAATCTAGTACTAGGATATTGAATTAAGTCCCAAGATGGTAAAACAATAAAAGATTGATTTATGACATGTGACTTCTATTGATCACAAGGTCCTATTGGAAGTGATAAGAAATTAAATCAAGGACATGCAACCATCTTGAGGAATAATTGAATTTAAATACTCAAATTGAATAAGACAATAAATATGGAGGAAATATAACTCATGTCCCATTTATCTTTTCAATTTTTTAGGAATAGTCATCCAATGGTATAACTTGCTGTACTAACCTTGCTTAAGTTAAAAACAAGAAAAAGTAGAAGTTCTTTTGAAGATATAATATATTAAGATAGTTAATTGTAGAAATTTATTATAGAAGTTTATTGTCAGAAGATTAGAATATAGTTGATAGAATGTAGTAGAGCAGGTGATGAATATGAGAGGAATAATAAAAAAAAAAGGTAATAAAATCAACAATCTAAGTAAAACTAAAGAAGCTAAAATTAATCAATACAAATGACTATGTTAAGAAGATAGACATGCAATAATGTTTGACCACATTGGGATGTAGATAATTTTACTAAACATTGTTGTAGTTTCAAGGCAAAGGTATGGTAGGTGAATTGATCTTGAGAGAACTATCTTTTAGGATATAAAACATCATTTGAAATAATTTCAATAAATAAAATCTTTCTTTAGTGATGCATGTATATTAGTTGAAAAACAAGGAGAATAATTAGATACTAAGAAGTAAAAATATGAAAACAAAAATAACCATAATTTTTTTCTTTAAAGTATATAAATAAATAAATAAATTAATAGAATACATGAGGTGAAATATTGGAGGTTGTTTAAGTTTTTAATTCCTATCTTTTATTTTGGCCTTTGAAACAAATTAATAAGTTGTTGACAATGGTCTTAATATGAAATATCATTAAGACATGTGCCTTGAATTGGGCCAAATTACTTCTTCACTTGATACTACAAGCAACAACTAATATGGATAAGAGTCACATATTCTCTATTTCAACTTACTTCTATCATTAGTGGGAAGTTATGAGATTGCTTATTTTTTATAAAAATAAAGAATAAATATAAAAAGAGATAGCATAGCAACTCTAAGAAACCAATTCACATGATAACAAAGACAAAGACATCCAAACTAAAGACGAAAAAATTTCTAAGATAAAACCAATGCTAAAGGTGTTACAAGTGATGTTGATATAGAGTTGAATATTAAGGTTCAATTCTAATTTTTTACACTTTTGGCAGCAAGGTAGAATATTTTTTTGCTTGTTTGAGAAATAGTAAAACTTGTTGTATTGATTTCTCTCTTGTAATATCCTTTTCATTTAATTGAATGTCCTTGTCTTTATTCTCTTGTAGATTGGTCTTCCGAAGTTAAACCATCTTTATTTGTACCTATTCTTTTTCTTCCACCTAAGTGTGTAAATCCTTGACTTAATACAAGTGATAAAGATAAGACAAGATGGACAATATTTGGTTCTTATATATATATATATATATATATATATATTTGTTGTAATTTGTAAAATCAAACCAAAAAGTAATTTTTGTCAAATTAGAACTTCTACTTTGGTAATGGTTTTTGTCAAGATTGTTGCCCAAGCCTTGTTAATTCACTTTGGATAGTCAAGATAGGAGATAGGAATTTGGAACTTAAACACCTTATCAATATTATACTTCTTAAATCTTATTTATTTTGTATTGTCTCTTAAATTCATATGCACTAAAGAAAAAACTATTGCCAACTGTGGCATCATTTTCTTATTTTTTGGTCTCATATTTCTTCTTTTATTTTTCAGATTGTATACTTATATTATCAAGAAAAGATTCTATAAATTGGGATTATCAAAGTTTGTATTTTCCATCTAAAAAGGCACTTCTCCAAAGATCAATTAATTGACCATACTTTTGTTTTAAAACCACCACAACATATAGTAGAAATAATTGCATCCAACATGGTCATGTCTTCTTACAATTTTTTCTTCCTGGTATTATCATCTGGATTAGCAGGATTAATTTTTTGTAACATGATTTAAATTAATATTTTTATCATCTTTCTTATCAATTCTATCATCTCTATTTTCTTCAATTGCTTTATTAGCTTTTAACTACTCAATTATATTCTATACTTTAATCTAACTACACTAAGTCTCTATAATATGTTTTCTTGATGAATTGTGCCTTTTAATGGACTCTCTTTCTATTTTATCTCTAACTCAAGCAAGGTTTGTACAATGAGCCATCTCATTTTTTATTATCACAAAATGTGTGTGGAAATGGATAGAAATTGAATTATATCTCTTTTAGCTATCTTTCTAATCAAATTAGATTTTAATTCAGTCCCTCCATAATATAGTTACACATCTTTAATATGATTACATGTCACCTCTAATGTCGCTTTTTGATTAATGTAGGCCACCTTTTGCAACTTGGTGCTTCATAGTTTCTTTGTGTTAGAATTTGGATTAATACCTTAGTACTTACTTACTTGAAAATAATTCTTCAATATGGATTTAATTTTCATTTTCATTTTGACTTCTTGTGCTTCTTAGTGCTTTGATGGAATTTTTACTTTCCATAATTTCTTATTTCTTCTATCCAATTTAATTATCCTAATTTGACCTAATCTAATCTATTTTACTATATTTTTTTATGCTTTTAAGTTCTATTAGTGACTATCTTATTCATAATCTAAAAATCACATTCTTACAAGATTTTAAAGTATTTCATATGAATATCTTTTAAATTATTATCATGTCTTATGAAGCATGTCCTTGTTGTAATTTATATTTAATATTATATATAATGTTGGAAAAAAAACAAGGCTTATTAGATGCTTCTTCATTGTCACACTTGACATTTGTATTTTGCATGAAGAGTTGCTAGCCATGTGGTGGCTGAGTCTAGAAAGAGGAGAAGGTTTGCTTGCAATCTTTGCACAATTTTAAGGACCATTTCCATAGTTCATGAAATTGACAAGGCATGCGCCAATGATCAAGGATCCTTGTTTTTCTTGTTGGTCTTTCTACAAGTAATTAAGATTGTTCAATTATGATTTAGATCTACCTTATATTGTAGAATTGTTTTTCAAGGATGAAAATTGTTACATTTTTGTATGTGACATAATTGGTTGTGATCATTGTAAATATCCTTTCAATATAACATGCTTGTAATCATTGTGAGTTAGGATTTAGTAAATAAATCTATTTTAAAAAATAAAAAAGATACATAATAATAATATGATATTAATTATAAAAATCAAAAATTCATCTGTGATTGAGATAAAATCAACTTCTTTTGTTGATGCCATGTGAAATTGTCATTGATACATGAAAATTGAGAAATATTAATCATACATCATGTGGTTGGCATTTTAAAGTTAATTCTCAAATATAAAATACTTAAATGTATGAAATGATGAAGTTTCATCATTTCATATATATATATATATATATATATATATATTACATAGAATATACAAAATTATTTATTCATGATTTTTTTAAAATATTTAAATTTTTTTTCATACATAGGTTTAAAAACCTGTTGTAAAATCAAGAGGTATCTATTTCAGTTTGATATACTTAAAAAGTTTAATTCCTGAAATTTAGTTCAGAAATATTTTCATTTTAAAAAAGTAAGATAAATGTGAATACTTCTGTGTTTTTGATAGAAAAAATCTTTTTGATTGACACCAACAATGAAAGAAATAAAAACGAGTTATTATGAATTAATTTTTTTAGGTCATCAATAATAGTATTTTATTTATTGAAAATATGTAAAAAAATAAATAAAGAAAATTGGATTGTTTTACATGTACAATTAATTGTATGTCAAGCCCATGATATGATTTGCAAAAGATAAATTATTTCATATAATATTTCTTTAACCTATCAATTTTTTTTGTTTTTAGGCTTTGTTATTATACTAAAGTAGAATTAATTTTGAACAACTTGATTGAAATATTTTCCTACTAATATGCAAGGTAAAATGCTTAAGAAGCTTAGATCTTGATATTGACAAATAAAACTTTGTAGAAATCCATGATAATGACATAGATTTAGTTAGTATTTTTTTATTATTATAGATTTTTAAGTGACATTATATTTAATTCCAAGCCTCAATTTATATTAATCTTTTGAAAGACACTCTTTCACATATTACAAGTTGATATGAAGTTATCTTTAGTTTTTTATCATTAAATTGATGGATAAACAAAGCATGTGAATCAAGTATTGGAACAATATTTGCAATGCACTATTAGCTACTACTAAGACAATCAGACAAATCTCTTGCTATTAGCAAAGTTTTTATAAAATAATATGGTAGATTCTTTTACTCAATAAAATCCATTTTTTTCCAATTATAATTACCACCTAAAATTTGATACTTTTGATTTTTTAAAGTAAAATATCTAACATTATAAGATTTTTCAAGTAGAATAAAAGAGTTTTATATAACAATAAAGATACATTTAGAAGAGGCTTAAGAACAACAAAAAACTAATGCAAATTTTCCAAGACAGAAACAATCTTTATTCAAAGTTGGTAATAAGGTAAGGTTATTGTGTCATAATATTAAAAATTATTTTGTAAAAAATAATATAAATCAAGAGTTGTATATATTTATTATACATAAAAAAAAAAAAAAAAAATTTAGTGGCATATCAATTGTAATTACCACTTTTAATAAATATATATAATGTATTCTATATGCCTTTTAACAAGTTATGCACAAAAATCAACATTCTAATAAGAATACAATCACTACTATCTTATATTGAATTAAATAACAACCAAAAAGTTGAGATAGAAAAGGTCTCGGATTTAAGGTGGTGTCAAAAAAAATTGAGATATGTCATACATTAGCTTAGATATAATATTAGGGAATGCATGTAAGAGCAATGTGAAAATCTAGTAAATACATCATAATATATATATATATATATATATATATATAAACAACATTCATTAAAATTAACAATTAATCATTGAAAATAAGATGGTATAAATCAAGGAAAAAAAAAAGCTCAAGGATAAACTTATAGAATTCTTTTATAAATATGAAAAATCAACAACCAGCATATTTATTTCAAGAATTTTTAAATGCAAAATTACCATATAAAGTATCTAAATGTTTTCAACTTAAACAATGCTGTAATTGTAACAAAGATCTTTAAGAGAGACATGTTCTTCCTTATCTAAATGGTAAGACATAACATATTTAATACTATATTTTTTGAAGAGAGTCTTAATCTTTAATAATATTTTTGGAGGTGGATACTATATTTAATAGAATTATAAATATATTATTTAAAGATAGCTATGAGATATAAATAATAATAAAATAATTGAGTATTTTTTTCAGCTTTGTATAGAATATTTTTTTAATGGTTAAAGAGACCTATTAATTATCTTTGTGTCAAAACAATATTAGAATTTGTTATTAATATCATTTGCCAAATCTTTGACTTTGTCAATTTTTGAAGCAATAATAAAAATTCTTATAGAATTTATTGTCTAATAGAAGGAATAATTTTATAGATAGATATTCTTACTAGTATATTTACTTGGATAAATAAAACTATGTAGAAGTAAGAAGAAATAGATTAAATTGTTGATATCTTCTTGTAAAGCATTTTAAAAGCTTTATAGATCTTACATGTGTTTATAAGTAATTATTAGGTTGTCAACTTGGCTAACAAATTACCCATATGTTGTGCATATAGCCACTCATATTACAAATTGTTCATATGGTACACATGTTGGAAACTTTCTTTACAGATGAGACACAAGTCTTGCTAATTAAAAAACTGACATATGACTTATAGGATATTGCTATATAGTTTTTTAGTAAATAGTATATATAGAGGCAAGAGTGAAGCCTTCCTTATTCTTTTTAATGTCTTTCTTATTATCTATCTTGACTCAACACTTTATAATTTGTTTAAATTTGGTAATATAAAATCTAATTTTAATTTTACATCTATCTTTTGGTTGTCTATATTTTTCTTTTGGTAATTTAAAATTATAATATCATTTTTAGATATTTTTTATGATTTATATCTTTAATATATTTTTTTAAAATATAAAAGAATAAATATGATTAAATCTTAAATATAATATAAATTTAATACTTTTAAAATTTACATTAAAGAATTTAAAAAAGAAATAAGTTTTGGATTTAAATTAATTCAAAATTATTAATTATTTAATTTTATTAATTTACAAGTAAAAAACTAAATTTTTATAAATTAAAATTTGAAACAATTTTTTAAAAAATGCTTTGATTTTGAATCTTTACATAAATTTATTTAAAATACTTTTATTTTTTTTACTTATTATTTGATTTATAGATTAATCAAAAGAATATAATTTATTAATAAATAAATTATATTAATATGATATTTAATGATTATAATTAATTAAAATATAAAATATAAATAATGATGATTATAAGAATTTATTAAATTTAATTAAAGTTTTTATATGATTCATATATAAAAGGAATACTATCAATAGGATTATTTTTGAAAAAACCTATAAAAATATAATTAAAAAATTAAAATTAAAATTAAAGAAATTCTTAATTATTTTAAATTTCAAAAAAAAATTATATATAGTATTTTCTTAGATAATTAATATTATCTATAGCAAGAATATATATTAATTATTAGAAGTGCTACATTGAAGATAATATAAAAATATTCTTTGTTAAGGAATTATAAACTAAGCTACTTGATATTGATTCAATAGCCATGTTAATTTAGTTTTTTTATCTATTTGATATAGCTAATTATTCTTAAGATACAAACATAGAAAATCAAAGTCTTGATTAGAAAGTTTATAATAAAAAAGCTTTAAAATTTTATTTTAGACTTAATAAGTTGAATTAGAAATTTGGAATTTATTACAAATATTAATTGATAAATTTATAATTCGTATTCTTTGTGTCTTGTATAAATGAAATTTTGCTAAATTATGGTCTTACATTGGACTTAAATCAAATAGTATTAATTACCAATTTAAATAGTATAGTTATCTTCTATAACTTCTTATCTTTCTATAAATTCTTTGAGTTAATAATAAATTCAATTAAAAGTTAACTAACATTAAACTCTTAATACATATTAGTTGTTGTTGTGATTACTAACATTAGTGTATTTGTTTTATGACCATAGGAAGGTCAAATATCAAATAAGAAATTAAATACAAGTCAAGTCAATTCAGTTGTAATCCTACCTCTCTTTTATATATGGCAATCATAAATTGCCATGACGTGCTAATTAGATCTAACTTAATATGATTCTAAGATTGACTTTATTTTTATAAATGCTATTAATAATTTTTAATTTAAATTTGATAACTTAACACAAATATAATATCAATTAGATAATCACTTCTATCTATCCCAGCAATGCAGTTTAATCTAATTGTTGCCCTTCTTAAAGACATAAATTTATTAGTATAATCAAATTTTTTCTTCAAATAACCATGTAGGCTAATTTAAATACTTAAAGATACATAATTTAAAAGAAGAAAAAAAAGAAGATGTTTATTCCATAATCATCTAATCCATCAATATTGAAGACATCTCTCCAACTAGAGTGTATTAGAATTTTTCGCATCTTATAGGATATCTTGCTATAACCACTAATTGTTTTATAATAACCTATTGGATAACCAATAATTTCTTAATAACCAACTAGTAAGTTAAATGAGAACTAGCTACATAGTTTAGAAATTAAAACCAAAAAATTAGAAAGTTTTAAACTTATGAGCTTAATTATAGAATTTTTACAAGCCATATGATGTTGCTTTGTCCAATAAAAAATAACCATGTATTTTTAGGTGATAAAAATTATTAAGTATTAAAATTTAATAAAAAATAAATTACGTATTAGAAATCAAAGGTTAATAATTATAAACTATAGAATAAAGTCAATTTCCAACATTACATTTTTTTTAATCTTGGAGATTATTAATTTTAAGAATATTGACTATTAAAGGGTATATTTTAAAATTATATCAAAGATAAAATAATATAAAACAACCTAAGGTATAATATCATAGGTCATTGTAATGTTATACAAAAATTTAAATTAGATTCTTTATTTGTAAATATTATAGTTTTTAAATAGCTTAAATAAAGTAAAATTAATATTTGACAAAAAACGGTTAATATATCTAAATCATTATATATTTCAAAAATAAAAAATATGATATAAACAGTTTTAGTTTATTATTCAAAATTTTTATTTAATTTTCTTTAAAAAATTAAAACATATATATATATATATATATATATATTCCAAAAATAATTTTAATAAAATAAATAATTTTAATTTTAAAAAATTATTTACTTAAAAATAATTTCAGGATTGTAGTAAAATATATTACTAATTTTAAGCCTAAAGCTATTTAATTATTTCAATCTATTTTTTTATGGAAAATAGATATATGTATTTCAAAATTTACAAAGATAAAACTCTGAAAGGAACCTTTAATAATTCTCAAAAGAAATGATGTTTGTATTTACATTATATAAAATTAGTTTATTAAAATGGTGAATTTTTTTAATTATTTTTGTACATGTAATAAATTCAAAGTAATACAACATACCCGATGTCTAATTTTTAATTTATGACATAATTTTTTTTTTTTTTGTATAATATAAAATTATGATTATTATTTTTATTTGAATATACATATATATATATATATATATATATAGAATTATTTATACATAAGTTAAATTAACTAATTCTATCTTTGTCACTGATGGTTGTGATTATGCATTATCAACATTTTATTCTATACATGTACAAACGTTTTTTTAGATTATAGAACATTTACCTAGACGGTAAAAATAATGCTAGTACAACTTGTAGTATTGCTACCACAATTTGTCATCTACCATATGTCATTATAGTTTTTGCTAATATTATCTTAATATGCTATCCATTACATGCCACCCACATCTTTGATCAATAATAAAATAAAATTTATACATTTTATCAATAAATTTGAAAAAAAAATAAACATAAGAATATATCTTATATTACTAATTATTTTCTATAAATATATTATTTTTTTATTAGAATTATATAATCATATATATATATATATATATATATATATATATACAGTGGAATTATCAAACTTCTTTGTCTATTTTATTTTTATTTTTTTAATCAAAAAAAAATAAAGAAATTTATCAAATATATATATAGTCACTTATTGTTATGATCACAATATATCATTTCTTTTGCTTTATACTTTCTTTTATTCTTTCTTGTAATTTGTTGAGTTCTTAAAGTTTATTTAACACGTTATAATGTATTTTCTATACAAAGATTTATTTAAGACGATGGTTGTAATAAAATGAAATAAAATATAAAATTAGAATTGTGATAGAATAATTTAATTTATATAATTTAAAAATAAAAATATTCTATTAATTATAGAAAATATTATTAGACAACTTTATATATAATGCAACTAAGTATAGTTAACTAAAGATGACTTTGATAACCAATAAAATTTTATCTAAAAATATTAACTTATCATAAATATCAATAATTCTAATTATTATTTTTTTTTTTTGAGAAAAAAAATTCTACTATAACACTACATCAAATAGAATATTTGATATCAATATAAAATCATAACATAGAGACACATGTATTTTTAATTTATTAAATATTGTATTAAATTAACTTGTAATTTCCAATTTTTTGTATTGAAATTCTTCAATATGTTGATTTTATGCTTTATGATTTTAAAAAATTCTATTTTTGTCCCTTGTCTGTCTCTTATTTGCTTGTATTTGTTTTCAATTCTACATAAGTATGATGAGTTTTTAGAGTTTTTTCTAAAGACGAGTTGTTGGTTCTTTGAGTTCCAATTAATAAACAATTTGTAAAAAAATAAATTTAATATGTAATTTTTTTATTTGTAAGTATTTTCTTATATATATATATATATATATATATATATATGTGTGTGTGTGTGTGTGTGTGTGTATGTACATATATACACTAATTGATCATCTACTATTTATTGCATAATTATGTTGATATTAGAAAGATGGCGTCATTGTAATTAATGATGTGAGAAAATATCAAAATATCAAAATATTAAAATAAATTTATAACTAATATAAAATAAACTATCATATTATATTTTTATGAAATATAATATATTGAATATAACATGCTCTTAAAATAACTATATACTATTTAATTTTTTATATTTAGAAAATGGAATTCTAAAAATAATAATAATAATAATAATAATAATACATAATAGATAAATATTAAATTTCATGTTTACATTTGAAAACCAATTAATCTTAAAATATTAAATTACACATCATTTTTGTCTTCGCATTAAAGAATGATTTTTTTACAGCTAGTGCACATTTTTAAAAATAATAATTGATCAAATAGTAATTGTGAAAGTACTTTCATTTTCTATAACTTAAGTTTTTGTATAAAACCAAAAACTAATTTTAAATTTATAAATATGATATAAATTACTTACCAAAGTAAAAATTAAAATTTAAAATTTAACACGTTTTTAGTTAATTTAATAAAATACAGATAAGAAGCTATTGTAAATATCTGATTCAATTAAGAGTATAATTTTTAAAATATTTATACAAATTATTTACAGTTAATTTTTTATGAATTATTAGTTGCATACACAATTCTTGTATATACTATTTTTAGGTTCTTATAAAATATGTAAAAAAATTAATATGTTCAAATTTATTCATACAAAACATTATACTTTTGATGTTTTAAAGTTTATTTACATTATTAGTATTATTTCAATCACAACTGTTTTTAAGAATAAACGAAAAGATTCAAAAGTATTGAAGCATCATGAGAGCTTCTCCGGTTATAAAATGTAGATTTTGAGTTTAAGAATTCAATTTTCAGTTCTGAAATAATATTTTAAAAAATAAATAAGAAGCTAAAATTGAAATTATGTTTTTATTAATTCATTTACCTTAACTGAAATAGGAAATAATTTAGATAATAAAACTTAATAAAAAAATATTGTTAATTATCCAAATTAATTATAACTTTATATTCAATCAAGTTAACATGAAGGAATCAAAGTTTCAAGGATGGATTTATTAGACTTTAATATTGGAATCATGAATTCACTTCAATAATTATGTATAAAAATAAAAATTATATTAAGTATTAAAAATATTTTTGTGAAAAAATATGTTTAAAATTTCAATACATGTTTTAAAATTGAAACAATTACGATCTTCTTGAATAAACAAAACTATGTTAAAAAATGTATATTTAATGTAGAAAAAATATATTATTGAATATTAAATGATTTTGTATCATATCATCTAATTATCAAATTTAAACTTTCTTTCAAATGTCATGGTATAAATTAATATTTTTAAATTATAATAAGAAAAACACCAATAAATTAAATTAAAAGGTGTTAATACCACTAGGAACACAAATGCAAATCAAGATAATTCTTTGAAAATTTAATTGATATTTTCTGAAGTTCGTATATAAATTGATCAATATTTCATTGTATGTAAAAATTTAAATAGAAAGCAGAGTTATTCTTTTTTATTCTTATATCAAAATTTATTTTAGTGCTAAGAATATTGAATTATTTTTCTTAATAAAGAAATCTGAATTTTTTACACAACATAACATTGGTTGTTTTTATTTAATTTACAGTATTCATTTTAAGAGAAACAAATATATATATATATATATATATATATATATATATATGAATGTATACTGTTATACATATACATAAAAACCAAATTTAGAAATATTACCTTTAAAAGTGTATAATATTTTAAAACATGTGTTTGGAATTCTAAATGAAATTAATGTTTTTTTAGCTTAATATATCTCGCACTTACGAAAAAATGACAATTCAAATTTATGCATACATGTATTTTATTTTATTTTATATATGTTCCATCCTAATTTTAATCTTGCTTAAACACAAATATGATTTTCTGAATTTATATTTATTTCTGGATTACCCAATTGTATACTATCCAATACTATTATAAATTATTTTAAAAAATAAGTATTTAAAATAATTATTTAAAGAAAAAAATAGTTCACGCAGTTAATATGTGTTCTTTGTGATTTTGAAGAATATTTTGAAGAATCTTAATATATGGGGCTCTTTCCCCTGTTGGTAACAATGATATTTATGCTCTAAATCTTTTTGTTTTTTTACAACTTCTTATCTTAAGTAAATAGTAAATTTTAATTTACATTGAAAAATAAGTATTATTAAAACTTAAAAATATCAAGAAGGAAGAACTATACATATTGAGATTCTTTTTTTAAAATTAATGTACAAGAGAATAAACTTTAAAATCTATATTTTTTCTTTTTGATATTTTTGATCAATGAACACACATCTAAAAAAGTTTCCAACTAGTAAATTTAATAAATTAAAATTGAATAATTCATTTAAATAATAATAAAAAAAAATAATAATAAAATATAACTTTTACTTAATTTTCAAAAGAAGGAAATGGAAAGGAAAAAAAATAAAAATTAAAAAAATCATGAATTAATAAATTAAATAAATACATAGCAAAACATATCCATCAATATAAAATAAATATTTAAGTACATACGTTTGTACATTTTTTATTCAAATATACTACCTAAATGTTCCTAATATTAATTCTTAAAATATATTATATAGTTTTCAAAAATTTATATAATCTTTACTTCAATATACATTTTACAAACTAATTTTTAAACGTTTTTAAAATTTATAAACTCAGAACTTAAATAGAATATAACTATATAAATAAATATTTATTATTGGAAGTCTTTGTTTAATTTTAAAATATAATATAAAAGTGAAATATTTAATATATTAAGTTATTATAAACTTAGGGTATAACAATAAAACAAACTAAAATATTTTTATAAATATTAGATATGATAATTTATGAGCACCACAAAAGTCGTAACTAATGAAATTTTGATTAAATTTATATACTAAGAGATATTGATGTAAACTTTTAAAAAATAAAATGATAGATTTTAGAGAATGTAAAAACTACTGCTTATATATAAATAGCTTCCACTTGAATATATTGGTTCTGGTTTCTTACAGTTCCTCATTTTTTAAATAAGCAAAAGAGAGACTTAATAAACATAGGATATTTTCTTTATTATTTTTAATCATTTTTTAACTTATCTTACAAAATGAATTTCCTTATATAATTGTTTATAATTATAATATTACAATAAGTATAGGATTATTGTTGTATTTTTATTTAATCATTAATATTTCAATAATGATATTTACAATTCTACATTAAAATTTAAAATATATTAAAATAATTTTTAAAATAAAATTTGTCTTGTAAACTATGAAATTAATTTTAAAAAATAATTTAAGTTATTTTCTCTATAATAATCAAATTATACAAGTGGATATTCAATTTATTTAATTTATTAATGCCATACCATCTATTTTGGAAAGTTTGACTTCAAAAATTGTATTACTGAATTACTACATAGCTTATTTTTTAATTAAATTATAAAGATGATTGAATTGAAATTACTAATTTTAAAATTCTTGAATTTTTTGATTGTGAAAAGAATTATTCAATACTTAAAAAGAATTTTTGAACTTTCATTATGTAATTAAATTCTTTAAGTTGTAAAAAGAAAAAAAATAATATAAATAATTAAGATGAGAAGACATGTATATATATATATATATATATATACATACATATGTGTGTGTGTGAATATATATATATATATATATATATATAATATTAAGAAAAAAAATCAAATATTTAAAAAATCCCAAATATAAAAGATAAAATTGGTTGATAAAAAAGTGTGATAACATATTTTTGATTAAATTAGTAAGTTTCTCATTTTTCGAGGGTGTAATATGTTTTAAATTTCATTGCAACTTTTTAAGAAAACTTTAGTACATAGAGGTGATTATTATACTAAATTAATAAAAATCTTTTTTATGTCTTTTATATTTTTAACGTAAATAAATATTCCATAAGATGATGTTTTGTTTTCTTCTTACATTTCTAAGTATTTACAAAATTCTAATTCAAAATAATTTTTTTTTCTTTAACTTTTTACAATAAAAATAATTTTTTAAATCATTTCATATCTAAACTTATAATACTAAGTTTTAGAATTTTATTAATGATATTTATTTATAATAAAAAAAATTCTATGAAACAATTTAGATGCATTGTTTTAAATACTAGTGGTTGTATTTGCTGAAAAAATTAATATTCTTGATTAGTTTCATTAATTCTAGAATCTTAGTTGTTTTGAACAAAAAATGATGTATAACAAAATTAACTTTAAAGTAATTTAATTATATAATTAGTAATCTTTTAGTTATTTTTAATATTATTCTTTTTTCTTATGTTTCAAATATGTCTTATTTAAAATATTCTTTTTTCAAATAATTAAAATTAGCACAATATCTCACATAATCAGAATGAAAAGTAAGGTTTTGATGTGCATTTATATATCGGACTTTTACATTTTTAAAACTTGTTTTATATCACATGTTTTAATAAAACTTCTAGCTTAATTTCTTTTTTATTTTATTATGATTTTTCTAAGTTTTTTTTTTTTTTTTTTTTTTTTTTTGTAGGAACAAATGCACAACCCTTGTTTTAAATATGGTTTTAATTTAAATAGATAAACATGATTGATTTCATTCTATTGCTATTTGTTCAAGAAAATTCTCAATAGCCAAAATTAATTGTATGATATTCAATAGTTATTTTTTGTGATAATGTGGATTCATTCCAAAAACAATATCACTTGTAATTAATCCCACAACATCAATCTTATGGACTATTTGAACCTACCTTTTTTTAGATAACATTGGTCACTTATTTATATAGATTTTAATACAAACTTTTTAATTCCAAATTCTTATGGTTTGACTTTTGTAATGGTGAATAGTCCAACCAAAATAACACAACTTGTCCCATGTTTAAATGTTATTACAAGTAAATAAATAATTAAATTTAATTGATTATTTTCAACATGGATTAGTGTGCAAAGACAATTATTCAATTCTTTTTTCATATTCCAACTTGTTATGTAGAATTGTAGATTAACAAATTATCACAAAGCTATGTTCAACAATCTTACCTTTATTCTAAAGCTAATTTCTACAAGTTATCTAATATTACTAAGCTTTTCAAGATCCGCAACAATTTTTTGCTATTCATTATTTTGTTTTGTATGTACAACTCTAAGCATCAATATATAAAACATCAATGGACCTTAAAACATTAAAAATATTCAAAGGTAAAATGGTTTTGTATACAAATACATATACATCTAACTTATATATATATATATATATATATTCACATGAACTAATTCAACATACTTTAAATATAATACTTCATTTTAAAAAATTTACATACATTTTGATCATTAAAGTCCTTAATTTTGCACATTAATTAATACTTATTTGGAAGTATAAATATCACCAAGTTGCAATTCTAATAACCAATAAATTGTTGTTTGATATTATATTAAGTTCTTGTTGCTGTCAATGGTTTCAACTTAATCATTTGAGTACTCTTAATTCATGAATAATAATAATTAATACAATAATAATATAAAATTGGTACATTCAAAATAAGTTTCGCAATGAGAATATGGACACATGTGGACTTCGATAGAAATATCCAAAACCCAATCCAAGCGGTAGAAACAAATGCCAATAATTTCTGCATTTGACCAGAAAATGAATTGTTCGGTAGCAGTACTTCATGCCATGTGAACCTTATCTCCTACTATTGCCTTCAACCCCAATACAACTCTGTCTAACTTGAGACTTCGCTATAAGAATGCCATAAGTCATCAGATAAGTGTGTATGTAAATAAAAATAGTGTGTATGTGTGCGCGTAAGGTAGGTAGACAAACAATCAACTTCTGGGTCCACCGTCTAACTTGACCTAGGCTAAGAAATCGAGCGCAATGCGATCCTGTTTACTAATCCTGTCTAGAAGAGTCGAATCCTGCGACTCCAGAGAAATCTCAGTATCTCGTATGATCACTTGCAGGACTGAAATGTCGTCACTTAAGTCCGGAAATTGTACACTACACTCATAAGAACCTGTTGCTGGGGGTTGATTTAGCACATTGCCGATGGGTAAGGTGATTGTTTTACCGCTTGGTACGCAGTCTTTAAGATCCAAATATAGACGGTGTTGTCTGCCAAGAAGCTCTGTCACACGCTTCATGTTGCCCTCAGCCAGAGCATTCCGAATCCGAGTGGTTGAAACCTGGCCCTTATCCTTGGCGGTGCCATCTAGAGGAGTGTCTTTTGAATCCATAATTGGCTCCACAATAGCTGATTGCAATCCATATTTTTCACACAATTCGACCAAGTCTGATGCCTTACCAGCAGCTCTAAATCCAAAACGATAATCCGCTCCTGCGGCAACGTCATTTTAATCAAACCCTTAGCTGCGACAATCCACATACAAATCCACCAAATACTAATCTGAAACTTTGAAATAAGCATGTTCCTCAGAGATAATTGACCATCCTCATCGTTGGAGGCACAATGACACCAAGGAAGAAGAAAGTCAGTGCAGTTATTTTAATTTTTATGTTGCATGTGGTTACACGTAGAAAAAGGTCTCATGGTAAACCCCATGAAGTAGAGTAACTGCTGCGTTTCTGTTTTTAAACAGGGAGAACATATTACAAAACACAACTTAAAAAGTAGCTCATTCCGAGCATTCTCATCCCACCAACACATTACAATCTCATACAAGCCCTTACCAGCTACTGCACCTTTAACCTTTAGCTCCTTGGCAAGTTTCTCAACGAATTGTTCTGGGCTTAGTTTGCGGATCTTAGCAAATTCAAGCACGTGCTCCTGTGGGACCATATCATGACAGTGCTTCCCCCAAGATTCTAATACACGAGCACGGTCATCCGCAGCGACAACTGGTAACCTGCAACACATCATCTAAGAGTTGAGCTACAAATCTCGACAAGATAATCACATTGCAATGATGTGTCCTAGTCGCAACACGACATGCCGGATTAGTAGCAATCTGCTTCGTCCACTATATCCGAGACATACCACATCAAAACAAGGAACTCAGCATAAAGAGCATGAAGAAATATACTTAGGCTCCCAACCAAGCACCTCCGCCATCCCTGACAATGACAGCATAATAGGCTTTCCGATCTCCGATGCGCGCTCTACTAATGCGCGATGTCCTAAATGTAAACCTTCAAACTTGCCCAGTGCTACAACGCCGCCCGCCACTGTGCCACGACAACCACAACAAAATTACGCCTTTTTTCCACAAGTCAACTATGAGTCTTAGATTTGGTGTATATCTACATATATACATGTGTGTGTGTCTATTAGGTCAAGCCAATGCCAGAAGCTCAAATATGCAACCCTTCGCAACTGCAATTTTACTTCACTCGTAAGACCTTACCACCCTACAAACCAGGGGTAGTAGGCGGAGAAAAAATTCAAACGATGCCATATGTGAATGAGAACGCCAATTGTTCATGTTGAAGAGAATTTCATTATAGTGCAGAAACACCAAAAGTTTCAGAAAATGTAGCGCTCTCGATTGTAAGTCGCGATTATAGGTGCTCCAAGAAATTACAGCATTATTCACTCCAATAATGACACGCACTTAATGAGGTTACAGAGCAAGGCACACCAAATCTCTGTGTCAAGTTTCGGGACTGCAACCATTGAAATGCTAAAAGGCAGAAAACAGCCCTTCACCACTCTTACATTATCTAACCCAAGCTTAAAAAACTGAACTCTCGTGAATTCACAAGAATCATAACAAGTGACAAAAAAGCAGATCGCGCGCAAAACCAAATTCTAAGAAAAAGACTAGAACAATAGAAAGACCACAATTGCTTCTAGAGAGCTTAAAGCAAACAAACGATCGTCACTAACGCCAGTAGAACGAGTTCCCATTCCGAACATCGAAAGCTAATCGCAACAAACGATAACAATTGACGAGCTACAAACGACACATAGAACAGAAACGGCTGGCAAGTTTACCATCGGATTGCAGGTCGGATGCCGCCATGGAATTGGTATCCTCAGCAAGGGAAAGCTCCGCGAGTCCCATCGCATTCAATCTGCGAACCCTAGGGCGACAATGGACAGTGTCATACATACAGCACCGGCCTGGTAGCATTCTTCACACCTTGGTTATAGGCTCTGGTCCTTCCTTCCGGTCATGCGTCCTTCCTTCCTTCACAGCTCGGTTACCGGGCGCAGTGGGGAAGACCGTGCTCTGGTTCCCGGATACCCAAACGATGAGAGGTGTGGAAAGGGTTCCGGATGACGACTGACGTGGACGTTTCGCGTGGCACCTTCTTCTTAAATCATTTAAAAAAGTTTGTAGTCCACTGAATTTAATGATGGTGCACTCTGTTTATTCCGAGTTTAGGGTTTGTAAGAAGCTTTGAAATTTTAATCGTTTCCTTGGATACTTTGGCTTTACTCATGCTGGTACTTACTTTGCACCAGCACAATTCGATTATTTTTCACATGTTATGTTTAGGTAGAGTTTTAAAATAAAAATGTTTTTATACTTTTATAAATATATAAATACATGTTCTTTTACTCTTTATTTAGCTTGGAAACAATGTCTAAAGATTTATATCTTTCTTAAATTTTAGTGATGATTAGTGTGTATATATAAATAAGACACAGTCAAGATATTAAATTAATAAAATAATAATAATAATAATAATAGGATAAGGCTATTGCTAGCATAATTTTTGCTATTGCCACTATAAACTACCATCCTTTTGATATATTTTTTAAGTTTTATTTTTTTCAATATATATATATTTTTTAATTTTGATAGATAGATAGATAAGAGAATGTTAAATCAACCCCATCAACCATTAATTTGATATATCCATCATAACCAATATTGTACTCTTTGTTGTGATTTCCCTATTTTCTATCTTAATCTCCATATTCTTCATCCCAATCTCAATGTTATTTGTTCTCTTTTTCTTTCTCAATGTTCTTTGTTCTCTTTCTTTGTCCCACATCCCATGTCCCCATTCTGTCATTCCATGTCCCCATTTGCAACTTGCATCTACTATCTCGCCCCCTCAAAGTGTAGATAGTGGGCAATTATATATAACTATCATAGGCATCTTGGTACCCATGGAAAAGATTATGGAGGCTAAGCAAGGACATGTGAAGGCTAAGAAACAAAAAATTCACAATACAACACTTTCTTTGAAGAGAATGTAAGAAGAATGCAATAATGTTCTTCTTGTCTTCATGCAAGAAACGACAAATCAATAAGATAATTTAATCTTATATTATCAATGCTTCTAGATTGTGATCCATCCAACCAAGAAGTTGATTGAAAAGGAGATGCAAATCTATGGCATGGTACAAAAACAAAGAGACACACTAGTTTGACTTGTATGTAGAGAATCTATAAGATTCTTTAATTGGGTATGAAAAGAGATTCAATTCCATGGTATAGTCAAGATTGAACAAGTGTGATATCTCATTTCAAGAGTCCTAGATTGTAAGAAGAATACAAATTCCAATACTTTAAAATGTTTAAGTTGCACTTCTTACTAGCAAGGAAAGAACAAAGCTACTTAGATCAACAAGGCCACCTATACAAATGGTAAGAAGTTGGCAATGCTGCCAATGTTAATCACTAATTTGGTGGTGAATTTGCTTAGTCTAGTGGTCTCTGAGATATTACAATAAATGTTGAAAAATTATAAAAGAGTTGGGAATAGACACAAGGTATGAGGAATCTAGAAGCATTGATAATATAAGATTAAATTATCTTATTGATTTGTCGTTTCTTGCATGAAGACAAGAAGAACATTATTGCATTCTTCTTACATTCTCTTCAAAGAAAGTGTTGTATTGTGAATTTTTTGTTTCTTAGCCTTCACATGTCCTTGCTTAGCCTCCATAATCTTTTCCATGGGTACCAAGATGCCTATGATAGTTATATATAATTGCCCACTATCTACACTTTGAGGGGGCGAGATAGTAGATGCAAGTTGCAAATGGGGACATGGAATGACAGAATGGGGACATGGGATGTGGGACAAAGAAAGAGAACAAAGAACATTGAGAAAGAAAAAGAGAACAAATAACATTGAGATTGGGATGAAGAATATGGAGATTAAGATAGAAAATAGGGAAATCACAACAAAGAGTACAATATTGGTTATGATGGATATATCAAATTAATGGTTGATGGGGTTGATTTAACATTCTCTTATCTATCTATCTATCAAAATTAAAAAATATATATATATAAATATATATATATATATATATATTGAAAAAAATAAAACTTAAAAAATATATCAAAAGGATGGTAGTTTATAGTGGCAATAGCAAAAATTATGCTAGCAATAGCCTTATCCTATTATTATTATTATTATTATTTTATTAATTTAATATCTTGACTGTGTCTTATTTATATATACACACTAATCATCACTAAAATTTAAGAAAGATATAAATCTTTAGACATTGTTTCCAAGCTAAATAAAGAGTAAAAGAACATGTATTTATATATTTATAAAAGTATAAAAACATTTTTATTTTAAAACTCTACCTAAACATAACATGTGAAAAATAATCGAATTGTGCTGGTGCAAAGTTGATTGTGCTGGACAAAAAAAGAGGTTGGATGGATCACAACAGGGACAAGAAGATTGCGATGGAGATGGGAGGTTTAATATTGGTTATGATGGGTAGATCAAAAAGTATATTATGTGTTTTTTGTAATCATATATACCTTGATGAAGAGTGGATCAAATTAATAATTGATGGGGTCAATTTAGCATTTCTAAATCACAAAGTATTCTTAAACACAATTTCTAAATTTCAAGAATATAAAAAAATGTATGTAAAAATATAAATAAATATATATATATATATATATATTTACTTGTATATTATTTTATATTTTATTGTTTGATTGTATTATTGTATAAAATCATGAATATTACAAATAATAGAACTTATGGATGTCTGCTAAAACAATGATCCAGACCATTATTATAAGCCAATTTGATCTTCCAAAAGCTAATATCAATATAAAAACTTTGAATAACAGATTTGTCTTAGAGAAATAATATATGACTTAACAAGTTGACTTAGTTTTAAGCTTGGTACTTGTCTTTAGCACTTAAACAATTGGAAATACATTGATGTACCTACACAATGATTTAAAAATAATCAAAATAATCAAAATATATTTCTTACTTAAAATATTTCTAAAATTAAAAATATTCACAAATATTTATGTAGACAAATACATGGCAATTTATTTTTGACATGGCATATACAGAAGGCATGGAGTTGATTAAAATGTTTAAAATAAATCAAATAAATAAAAATATATTTGAGAATATTTATATATAAAAAAATTAAAAATATTTTTATAGGATTTAATTGATTCAATATAAAATTAATATAGGATAAATAAATAAATAAATAAATAAATAAATACATAATTATATTTTCTCTTTTAACAATCCGGTTGGGACAATAATATCTATAATTTAAGACCTACAGTTTTTCCAGGAAAATCCTAAAAAATTTTATTGATGAAATGAATCACTTTATTCTATCATTGAATGTTTTTCTTTTTGTAATATAGCTTCTTAATTTTAAATTGAATATAGACATCTATCAACACTAATTATTTTAAAACAACATACACTTTTCATGTGATTTTTTTTCTTATTTCTTAAAAAAATTTAAATACAATCTTTGATTTAAAAATCAAGAAAAATTTAGATGCAATAAAAGATAAAAATAATAAAAGAAGATTGTATTATTTATATAGTAAGATCAAAAACATTTTTTTGATGATTGAATATAATATTTAATTATTGAAGCGTTTATTTTTTTTATGATTATTATTATTGAAGTAACTACATTTGAATATTAAAGAAGATTTTAAATATTATTTTTTATTTTTTTATTTTTAGGATTGGTTTTTTCTTTTTTTCTTTCTTTCTCAAATTTAGAGCATTTTGGCAAGCTAAGCCTGGAGCCTCAGATTGATTACAATTGTTTGTTCATTTGGCGTTCTTTATTTAGATATTGTAAAAATCCTCAAGGAATTTTGACTTATCACTTGAAGATTTTAAGTAATAAGTCAAACTTTCAAGTGAATTTCTACTGTGATTGAATAAAGTATGTTTCTTTTAAAACCGACCTATTTTAGAATTGATTTTAAATATTTTATTAAATATTGAATAAATGAAAATTTTAAATTTAAAGACTTTATTAATTAAAAACATTATATGATTTTTAATGTTTTGGATAAAGTTAAAAATTCAAAATTTCAAACTTATAATTTTAATATCAAATAATTCTGAATATAACTTTGAGGTCTTATAAAAAAAAAACATGATGATGAAATAAAGAAGTAACAAAAAACCTCATTTATTTTTCAAAAGTACATCAGTTGTTGTCTTTTATAATAATTTTTAAATATAAAAGTAATAATATTTAATAAGTATGATATTTGAAATTATTTATAATTGAATTATATTTTTGAATTAATAGAATGAGTATGAATTGTGTATTTTAAGTAATAATTTAAAAGTATGAGAAATATTCATGATTTTTTGAAACATTTCTATTCTAATTTTAATCAAGTATTTGTAATTTTTAAAAATAAAATTAAACAAAAAAAAATTCACATATATTTTTTTGTATAGATAATTAATAATGTAGTCTAAATAATTTTCTTTCATAATTCTTTATCTATTATAAGACAGCTTGGATATAATATAAGAGACAAAAATGTCTTTTGATTAGGTGTAAAGAAACTTAAAAAATGCAAAGAACATAAGAACCAAAAAATATGAAAATTAGGAAACTAGGAAGCATGAAATTAGAGAACATAGGAACAAAGAAACAAGAAAATGTGGAAACATAGAAATGAATGAATAAGAAAACGTGTGAACAAGTCCCACTCTTTATACCAACTCTCATATTTCCAGCCCCTATTCCTTATTCTAATCTCCTCCTCTGTTGTTGCTGAAAGAGAATCTTACTTTAAAAAAGGCTATAGGCCTCTAGTTGCTACTAATTTCTTTATGTTTTCTTAAATATTTTTAAAACAACATCTAGTAAAATCTAAGTTTTTCTTAAATTCTTAAGTTAACAAACCATGTATTGGAAGTTCATAAAATAAAATAAAATAAAACTTCATTTGAAGGCCCTTATATCCTTCTCCAAAGAACATTACTTTCTAAAATCCTAAATCTTATCCAAGCTTTGAATCCTAAATCCTATCCTAGTCCAAAACCATAATTCCTAAATACAAACTCTAAACTTTAAATCTTAGTTCTAAAGCCTAAACCTTTGATTTATTAATTAATTTGTTAATGTCTTTTTTTCAAAATGTGGATTAAAAACCTTAGAGCATTGATATCATTACACTTTAACTACTACCAAATTTTAGTTCTTTCTTTTTAGAAAAATTATATACTAATCTATTAGAAAGACAAATATACAAAAAGAATAGATATCACACATCATGCTATTATTTTAGATTTATTTTTTTCCCATTTAGGTGAAAAATTACCTCACATAATTTTTTAATGGAATTATTGTGGAGCCAATCCTTCAAATATCTTCATAAAATTAATTGAGGATTTTAAAGAATATTCTTTCTTCTCTCTTCTTTATCTACTGCCATAGAGATTGAAATTTTGTACTTTCTTAATACTACCCCAACACCTTATCATCTATCTACTACCATGATTTTTTAAATGCTACTTTATGTCTAAATCTTAGAATTCTATTTCTATAAGGATATTGCTTGAACACTTGTCTTTTCTTAAATTTCTATTTTTCATAATGTATGGCTTATTTTTTATTATCAATATTTAGATACCTATTTACGAAATTAATTAATAAATTTTAATAGTGTGGTAAAGAAATTAATTTACTACACAATAATAATATAAATTTAACTATTAATTCTTAGATGCCAAGTATGTACTTCTATTCTATATATGTACAAATTATTTAGATTATATTAAATATTACAAGTATAATCTTTTTATGATAGTAATTAAAATTAAATTTTTATTATATTATTATTAAAAAATTAGTTACTTCTAATATAAATTTGATTGAAAAATTTATAATTTTATAATTTTTTTCATAGGCATTTCTATTATATAAAAATGCTTTTATGGTACTATTTTATAACTTTTTAAAATTTATTTTAATATTTATAAAATTTAAATCTCAATCATAATTAAACTTTATTTTACATTTTGTATTATAATTTAAATAAAACTTAATTTTATGATTTTAATAAAACAAATAATTCATATATAATAATTTTAATAAAAAAATAAATTTTATATTAATTTTATGTTTTTTTATCATATACATAATTAAAATATATATTCTAAAAAATAAAGATATAGGTTGTTTATAATAATAAAATTAATAATAAAATAAAAAAATTTAAACTTTAAAAAAACATATATGTTATTCTTAAAATTTATCTTTTAAATTAAGATTAAAATCTGATCATTCAAAATTTCAACATAAAATTATTTTAAATCATAGTTAAATTATAAATACTTTTTAGAATTTCTTAAAGCTTATTCATGTATAATTTTAGATAAAATAATCAATTTGATGATTAGAAATATTTTTCAAAGATTATAAACTAAAATTTAATAATTATGTTATTGTTGGTTTTTTAAAACTATAACTATTTATATTACTAAGATTTCTTATTAGGAATATAAATGGTTATTATTGTAATATTAATAAAGACATTGCTTATTACAAAGGCTGAACATCTTTTAATAATGATACATAATTTTTTTTTGATTTTATTTCTTATAATTATTAATTTTTTAGAATAAGAAAATTTTAATTTTAATATCTAAAAAAGATTAAAAATAAAACTATTTTATTAAATTTTATTTTAATTTTTAGATTTTAAAATGAAAAATATCAAACTAAAAATATTAACTTAAAATTTTCTTTCAAATGATATTTTTAATTTTTTTAAATATTTATTTATTTATCATTATTCTTTTATGAAGACATTAAAGCCACATCCTAATTTTGTTAATGCCACACCTCCCTTGCCACGTTTTAATCTATTCTATACATGTCCTTTGTCCTCTACTCCACTTCCAATCCTTGTCTCCACCCTCCTTTCCTCCATCACAATAAATGTGAGTACAAGTCAAATTAATTAGGATAAAGGAAGAGTTGAAAACCAAATAGAATAAATTCTAAAAAAATAAATCTAATAAAAACTAATTAAATTAAAAAAAATTAATTTGAAAAAATCTTAGCATATTTTTAAAGTGATTTTACATACATTCATATAAAATAATACTTTAATGTATTAAAATTTTAATTTATATTTATTCATGAGAATAAAAAAAAACTTCATTGCAAATATTAATATAGAAAAAAAAATAACGAATATAAAAGCCATATATTTCAAAGTCCTAAAGCGGTATTTACTACTTTTATCTAACTTTCTTTCTTTCAAAGAATTAATGTTAAATTATGCTGTGTACTCTTTTGAAATAACTGTTAAAATTTTTATTTAGAAATTATAGATGTTGTCAAAAAATAATTTATTGATATTTTGATTTCAAATAATGATTAAAATATAAATTGTATATGAATACATATATATAATTTTTATTTTAAAAAAATAATTTTAAAGTTTCTAATAATTTTCATTAGTAGAATAAAAAAAATTATAACATGAAATTAAAATATTAGTAAGCTAGTAATTTCAATATTCTTTAAGAAAATTTAAAATTATTTTATAATTACAGATATCAATTAGAATACCAGAAACTTGTAATATTCTCAAATTAAACATGATGTATGTAAATAAATTGAAGTGAATATATATATATATATATATATATATATAGTTACATAGATAATAAAATATAAATCAATAATAACTAATGAAAGCTGAAACACATAATTTATGTAATTATTTAAATAATATTTGATAGTTTAGAGTCTTTAATCTTAATATAATAAAACATAATAATATATCTTATAAAGAATAAGATTACTTACAACATGTTATATTATTAGATATATATATATATATATATATATATATATATGTTAAAAATAATAATTTAATAATTAAAATTTTAAATTATATTAAAAATGGAATGAATTTATAAAATCCATATTCAAGGTTGAGGGGAGAAGAAGGTAGGAAAGGGATGGAGAGGGAGAGAGGGAGTGAAGATAATAATGGAGTCAAGATAAGGAGGAGATAAAGTGGAAACAATGGCTAGGAATGGAGTTGAAGACATGGTGTCATGGACATACATACTTATTCTAACATTTACCTATATAATTAAGTAGAAGTAGATAAAATTAGATTTATTTTATAATATTTTTTAGAAAAGCTTTTTAAAAGCTTTATGGACATTTCTTTGACCTTACATGAGTTTGTAGTTAATTGGTAGGTTAGAAACTTGATCAATAAATTAACCACATGTAGATAACTTGCAAAACAAGTTAACTGTGTGGTGCAGATATAAAAAAATTGCCTTGGAAGTTAAGATAAATGTCTTGCAAAGTCAATACATTTTAGAGGTTCTATGGGATATTGCCACGTAGTTCTTAGTTAAGAGTATATATAGAAGCAAGAGTGAAATCTTCTTCAGTCTTATCAATGCTTTTTTAGTCTTTAGTCTTGTTTGGAGATTTTTGAGTCTTCTTGTCTTTGGCAATAGCCATTCTAGTTCAATATGTAACCATCTTTAAGTGGCTTTCTAATCTTTTTGAGTAACTTAAGAATATGTTGAGTTTTCTTTTTTTAAGATTTATGTCTTAGATAATTTGAAAAAAATCCTAATTCATTATTCTTGTCTTGTTTTAGAAGTGAGTGAATTTTTATACTTCTATTGTTGTATTTTAAAGGTTATGGATTATCCACCTTTAAATAAATTATTTAGTTTTTTAACATTAATTTTTTTCTTAAAAAAAAAGATTATCTTTCTTTGTAGAAATTTTCATTTGATATTAGTGATTCCTAATTACCCTCTCCTAATTTGACTTGTAGATTTATCAAGTTGTTTAAAATACAAGAAAAAATCATGGATGCTACATTTGGTATAAATAAGAATAGATTTGGAATTATTGTAGATATTGACAAATTTTTCAATATTCTTAGGATGGAGATTCCATGCATGACCAATGCCAAGAAAAGAAACACTAATCCTACACCTATAAAAGAAGTCGAGAGTCTACATCAAAATGTCATGTAGTTGAAGTTAGCAAGTAAATTGACATCACAATGAAATTCAAGAAGTTTTGCTTTTACAAATATAATAGACATAAGGATTAGTATGCTTAAGAAGTTTAATAGAACAAGATCAAAATTTCAAAGATTTTTGCAACAAATCAAGCTCTATCCAAGGTTGCATCCCTTCAAATATCCTAATGGATTTATTCAAGTTGGATTTGTAGATATATTTCTATTTGGAAGTGCTCTCTCTTTGTTTGTACCTTTAATGAAAAAGGATTCGTGACTCTTTTATGATTTGAATTCATTCCTAAAAGTGTTTATGACTATATTCAAAGAAATTAATTAAAAAAAGAGTAGTAGAGATCAAATTCTTATCTTTATGACAAGGATCATAGTCAACCACCATATATGCTACTAAATTCTAGAACCTTACTTGTAACGTGGATTAAAATGACAAAGCTATTATTAATCAATTTTGATATGGATTGAAGGACAATGTCAAAGATTTGTTATTAATAATATCAAAAGTAAAATCTTTGGAACAATTAATTGCTTAAATCATTATGTGCAACAATTAATTATTTGAAAGGTTTCAAAAACAAAGATTTGATTGAAGAAGAATAAGTCAAGTAATAATGTCAACTTGTAAATTTTCAAAAACTTATTCATCAAGGTTGAAATCAATACAAATTGATATGATACGATTTAAACCTCTTATTGAGTAAGAAATAACTTGTCATTGTCAAGAAGGTTTATACCTATATTTGAGAGAACTCAATCACATTGCTCAATATTATCCAAAGAACCAATACAATGACAAAATAAAGAGCATGGTTTCTAAAAATGATGATATATTGAAAAACGAGTCTTTGCAACTACAATAGAGATTATGCAGGTGAAATCTTATACAATTCTTAATAAAGGTCTTATTTTCTTTTTAGATCTTTTATCTTATTTTAAAATAGAATTTTATTTAGGGCTAAAAAATTAAAAGATTTTTACCTTGTTGGATTCAAGAACCTTAGTCTATTTTATATATAAAGATTTTATCAAAAAATAAGATATATCTTTATTTAAAAAACTCAAATTTATACATGTAGAAATAATAATTGATTGTTCATTGTCTTTTGGAGATGTTACACATGAAACTATACTTGTAGAAGTAGAAACTAGTGGTTATAATAGTTTAATAATATTTAATGTAATTAGATTTTTTTAACTCAATTATTTTAGGATTATTGTAGTTAAAAAGATATAATCTTCAAATAGATTGGATTTCTTACAATCTTGATTTTTTTCATAGTTTAGTCTAAGAATCTCTTAGGCAAGTAAAAATCCATAAGATCCATACATCCAAATTATTATTGATAGGTGTGAAAACTTTCACGCATGCTACAAAAAAAAGATTAAATTTTGTTATATATGCTACACTTATTGTTGATGAAAAAAAGATTTCAAGTAACATTCTAAACAAATATTATAATTACTAAGACATCTTTGAAAAAAAATACATATACTCTTTTAAAGTATCATCCTTATGATTATTCCATTGACCTCTAAAAATGAGCTGAACCACTATTTGGACTAATCTATAGCCTATCACAGAATAAGTTGATTGCACTCAAGGAATATATCGATGAAAATTTGGCTAAAAACTTCATATGCCATTCTAAATATCCATCAAAGGCTCTTATCTTATTTATAAAGAAAAAAGACGAATCTCTATGGATGTGTATAGACTATTGAAAACTCAATAAGATCACCATTAAAAATAGATATCTTCTATTTTTGAATTCATAACTTCATAATCATCAAAATTAAACAAAGATCTAAAGGAAAATAGATCTATGAAGAGCATACAATTTAATATGCATTAATTAGGAGATAAATAGAAAATTACATTTTAAACTAGACATAAATATTTCAAATATAATGACATCTTTCTAGACTCATAAATGTACTAGTTGCTTTTCAACATTTAATGAATGATATTTTTTGAAAGTTTCTTAATGATTTTGTAATCTATTATTTAAATGATATTTTGATCTATTCTAAGAACACAGGAAAATATAAAGTTTACGTTTATCATGTGTTACAAAAATTAAGAGATGCAAGATTATATGCCAAGATGATAAAGTATATATTTCATACTGCTCAAATTAACTTTCTAAGATATATCATTTCAAAAAATGGTCTTATAATAAATCCTAAATAAAATCAAAAGACCATAAATTAGAAGATTTCAAAAATAATCAAAGATATGCAATGTTTTTGAAGATTTGTCAATTATTATCGGATTTTTATCAAGATTTTTTTTTTTTTTTTTTTCAAATTATGGCTCTTCTTATACCTTTAACATTAAAAGACAAACTTAAGTCGAACAAAGAAGCAAAAGCATCTTTTGAAGCCTCAAAGATAACACTTATTTTTGCACCAATCTTATATTATTCTAATTTTTTTAAGGTATTCTTCATAGAAATAGATGTAGAAAACTTTACTATAGGTGCTATTTTTATTGCAAATGAAAGCAGATGACAAGCTCTATCTAATAGCTTTTTATTCTAAGATTTTTTTTTTTTATAGTTAAGATTAGTAATGAGATCTATGATAAAAGACTTTTTACAATCGAGGGCTCATTTTAAGAATGGTCTTATTATCTAAAAGGCTCTTTCAGTCTAGTCATTGATTATATGGATCATAAGAACCTCAAGTATTTAATGTCAACATGTCTTTTAAATCATTACTAAGTCTCATAGACATACACATGTAAGCCAGTAATTACTTGTAAAAATGGGTAGAAGAAAGTAGAAGTAGATAAAATTAAGTTAATTTTACAATATCTTCTATAGAAGCTTCTTAAAAGCTTTATAGATAATACTTTAACTTTATAGGTATCTAAAATTGATTTTTTAGGTTAAAAACATGGTCAAAAACTTAGCCATGTGCCACATATGTTATTAGCTTGAAAACCAAGCTAATTATGTGGCCTACACGTAGAAAAACTTGCCTTGTAAGTCAAGGCATGTGATCAACAAAGTCAACACATATTAGAGGTCCTATAGAACATTTCCATATAGCCCTTAGTTAGATAGTATATATTGAGACAAGAGTGAAGTCTTCTTCACTCTTGTCAACTCTTTTCTTGCTTTTGGTCTAGATTCAAGAGTCTCAAGCTTTTTGGTCTTTTTGTAATAAACCATTCTAGTCTCTTTTAAATATATATACTTCTTTATTTCTATTTTGTCATTTTTTTTTTGACACGAATTTCATTGATTTATGCATCAACTTCCAGTTCATGTCCTTCATAAATTGATAAGAGTACACTTACAATATCAAAGCTTTGTCTTGTCTTAATTAAGAGTGGATTATCTCTTTTTCATGATAAAACATAAGCACATTAGAAGTTATAGATTACTCTCTTCTAAATTGATATTGTTCTTAATATTTTCTTTATCCTCAAGTCCTTTTTTCTACTTATCTTCAGTAGTATTAGATAATTTTTTTTTTGAGTGTTATTATGGCAGAGCTTGTTGAAATGAAGAGTATAATGGCACAAATGCAAGAAAAATTGAGGGAGTTGATGCTTGCAATGCATCAACTTAACTTACCAAGAATGACAAGAAGTGAAGATATAGAGATGATTAAAGCTGCTTCAATATCTGCACCAAATCATATCTCTCCACCCATGGTAGAACATTCTTCAAGTATTAGAGAACCAAGAGTTGCCCTATTTAAAAAATTTGATGATATAAGATCCAAATTTTGACTATTGATTAATTAAGTACAACTTGTGATTGAACTCTAACCTCAAAGCTATCCAATTCTAAGATCACAAGTTAAATTCATTGATACACTTCTTTCAGGTTTAGCACTATCATGGTTTTCATCTTTTCTTAAATGATGAGATCTAATATTGGATAATCTAGAGGTATTTTTGGTGAAATTTTGATCCATATATAAAAAATATAATGCAACTCGTGTTGCAACCAATAAGATCTGTATTTTACAACAAAGTAATCGATTTGTAATATTATATGCTTCACAATTTTGACAACTTACAATTGATGTCAAGTAGAATGATACTCTATTTATTAGCCTATTTCTCTATGGATTACAATATGAAGTAAAGAAATTGATGTTTAACTTATTTGATCCTCAAACATTGAGTCAAGCAACTGATTTTGCTGTAAAGTACGATAATTGACTTTTTGAATTTTGATCTGAGAGTCATATAAGTGGACCTCAATATTACTACAATTCAATGGCAATACCAACATCTCTTTAACACATACTTTCAAAAGTAGAGGATATACAAATTTATATAGTACGTTTTAAACCTTTTACTATGCAAGAAAAGACTTGTCGCCGTCAAGAAAATTTGTACTTATATTATGAAGAACCTAAACATATTATTCAATATTATTCAAAGATGCAACAAAACCACAAAATGAGGAGCACATCAGTCAAAGAAGACAATATGTCAAAAAATAAATTTGTCCAAGTACAATAAGGACGGTGTGGCTGGAATTTTGTATAATTTTTAATGAAGGTCCTATCCTGTGCTTAGAATCCTCTCCTTATTTTATAACAGATGTGTATTTAGGACCTAATAATTATAAAGCCTTCACTTTGATAGATTTAAGAGCCTCAGCTTATTTTTTAGACGTAGAATTTGTTAAAAATCATAAAATATCATTAATACAAAAAACTAAACTTATTCATATAGAAATTATAGATAGTCGTTTGTTGTCTTTAGGAGATTTTACTCATGAAACACTTCCTATAAATGTAACAATAAATAGTCATAGTAGTTGCATAATCTTTATTATAATTAAATCTCCTTCTAATGTAGTCATTTTAGGTTTATCATGGTTAAAAAAGTATAATCCTTACATAGATTGGATTTCTTGTATCCTTACCTTTTCTAAAAGTATAATTAAGAGTGAAATTAATCTAGTAAAAAGTCATAAGTCTAATGCAATTAAACCTATATTTTTAGGTACAAGAGCTTTCTTGCATGCTGCAAAAGAATGATCACCTTGTATCATTTATGCCACACCTATTTTTAATGATGCAAAGACTTTAAGTGGTATTCCTAGCCAATATCAAGAGTTTCAAGATATATTTGAGAAGAAGAATGAAAATACTCTTCTAGAACATCGTCCTTATGACTGCTCAATTGACTTTTAAGAAAGAGTACAATGACTATTTGGACCAATCTATAGTTTATCACAAAATAAATTGGCTGAACTTAAAGAATATATTAAAGAAAATTTGGCCAATAATTTTATTTGCCATTCAAAATTACTAGCAAAAGCTCCAGTTTTATTTAAAAAGAAGAAAGATGAATCATTGCAGGTATGTATTGATTATCAAAGAAACAATAAGATCACTATCAACAATTGATACCCTCTATCTTTGATATCCGGACTTCTCAATCAATGTTAGGGACATAATCCTTAGAACCTTCTAGAGACAAGTTTCTAGAACCTTCTAAAGACAAGTTTCTAGAACCTTCTAGAAGCAAGTCTCTGGAACCTTCTAGAAGCTTCTTACTTAGTAGAAGATATTAGGGACATAGTCCTTAGAACCTTCTAGAGATAAGTTTCTAGAACCTTCTAGAAGTAAGTCTCTCGAACCTTCTAGAAGCTTCCTAGTTGGTAGAAGTTGCTTGAGAAGCTTCCTAAATAGGAGTATATATTGGAATCGAGGTTGAAGAGTTCTTCAGTCTCGACAACACATCTCTTGGAGCTCTAGCTCACCTCTTTGGTGTTGTTCTCATCTGATTAATCTAGTTCTTGTCAGTTCTTCTTGAACTTCTTGTTAGATCTCGAGTTTGTATTTCTGTGTCCGTAACAGTTTGTCGAGACTTCACTCACCTCAGATATCAGAGCTAATTTCTTCTTTGTTAGAGTGTGGATTATCCCTCTGCTTAGAAGTGTACTAGTATTTTAGAGGTTGCGGATTACCCTCCTCTAAACTGATACTTCTTTTGTTACAATACTAGAGTCTTATTCTTCTTGAAGAGAGTGGATTACCTCTTTTCTTGAAGCTCTTAAGGCATTTTAGAGGTTGCGGAATACCTTCTTCTAAACCAATATTGTATTCTTGTAGAGTCATTTTTGTCCTTCTCTTAGAATGGCCGAGGGCCAAGACATTAGTATGACAAAAAGTTCGGAGTCCAAGTTGGATGCTATCATGAATACCCTCGCTATGTTATCGCAAAGAATTGTAGACATTGAAGGAATCGTGGCAAAGCTTCATAATGATGGAGCATCTAAGCTGGCACAATCTAGGTTGCACCAGCTTCAAACTTTTGCACTTGGAGAAGCAACTTTGCCTCAGGTTCGACAAGCACCGTTGGTTCTACAACATATAGAGCCCCAAGTTAGCCTTCCGAACAAGTTCGATGGTACGCGTTCCAAGTTTCGAGGATTTGTCAACCAAATGAGGTTGATAATAGTTTTACAGCCCGAATGCTATCCAATGGAGGAATCACATGTTACGCTTGTTGGAACCTTACTTACAAAACAAGCTCTATCATAGTTTGTTCCTTTGTTTGAGAAATGATCATCCATACTAAACAACTTTGAAATCTTTTTGGAGGCGTTTGCGGAAGCATTTGGTGAATACGACAAGGTTCGATGGGCTACAACAAAGATCCGGTTACTACAACAAGAGATGCGCTCTACATCAGTCTATGCATCGAACTTCAGGCAATTAGCATGCGACATCAATTGGGACAAAGAAGCGTTGATGAGTCAATTCTATTGGGATTTAAGGGATGATGTGAAGGATTTGCTATTAACTCTTCCTGATCTGCAAATGCTCAACGAAGCTATTAGCCAAGCTGTGAAGTGTGATAACTGCCTATTCCAACGCTGCCAAGATCAACGTTCAAGACAACATAGGGTTTGCCACGCCTCAACTATGTCGACAAGCAGCGTGAATTCATATTCAGAGGTAGAAGATATATAGATTGATGCGGTACGTGTCAAATTTCTTACTCTAGAAGAAAAAAAGCGGCGTATGGAGGAAGGTCTATGCTTGTACTACTGTAAAGAAGGCCACAAAGTTGTAACTGTCTGAAAAAGCAAAATCGACGTATTATCAAGACTAGGAGCACATTTATTCAGGAAAACGAGGATGCCCAGCCACAATAAGAACCGTGCGGCTGAACAAAGAAATATCGCAACAACAACCAGGTTCCTTTCTTTTCGCTCAACCTGCCCTTTGTTTTATAATCTCTTTGCTTATTGGCCCTTAGAAACTGAGAATCTTAGCATTATTAGATTCAAGAGCATCTGCTTATTTCTTAGACGAAGAATTTGCGAAGCATCATAAGATCCTTTTAGTACAAAAATCCTAACCTGTTCATATTGAGGTCATAGATGGACGACCTTTATTGTCTGGTAGTGTCACCTATGAATCAAAACCTATAGAAGTGATGTTTAAGGGCCATAGTAGTCATATTATTTTTAATATTATTAGAACCCCATCAAATCCTGTTATTCTTGGTCTTTCCTAGTTGGAAAAGCATAATCCATCTATAGATTGGAAGTTGAGGAAGATGACCTTTCCCACAAAACCATCCAAGAGCAAGCCTAATAAAAAACCCAAAATAGAGAAATTCTTATTTATTGGAGCAAGAGTGTTTATAAGATCGTCTAAGGAAGGCACATCATTTGTCATTTATGCGGCTCCAACTACTGGGGAGAAGATCTCGACAATAAGTATACCTGAGCAATATAAGGATTTTAAAGACGTGTTTCAAAAGAAAAATACCGACATGTTATCGAAACACAGACCATATGATTGTGCCATAGATTTAAAGGAAGAAGCTCAACCGCCTTTTGGCCCAATCTACAATCTATCGTAGACGAAGTTGGCAGAGTTGCGGAAGTATATCGACGAGAATCTAGCCAAGAACTTTATCCATCATTCAAAATTGTTAGTTGGAGCACCCATCTTATTTGTGAAGAAGAAAGATGGCTCATTGCGGATGTGCGTGGACTATCGAGGCCTCAACAAGGTAACAAAGAAGAATCATTACCCGTTACCTTTGATTTCTAGACTCTTAGAACAACTTGGACGTGCAAGGATCTTTACAAAAATTGATCTAAGGGGAGCTTACAACCTCGTACGAATCAAGGAAGGAGATGAGTGGAAGACAACGTTCCATACAAGGTATGGTCATTTTGAATATAATGTCATTCCGTTTGGTCTTACCAATACTCCAGCGGTCTTTCAACATATGATGAATGACATTTTTCTAGAGTACCTTGATGATTTTGTTGTCATCTATTTGGATGATATTTTGATATTTTCCAAAAATGAGGAAAAGCATGAAAAGTACGTTTGTTTGGTCTTGGAGAAACTACGCGAGTGAAGACTATATGCCAAGTTGGAGAAGTGTTTATTTCATCAAATAAAGATGGAGTTTTTGGGGTTCGTTGCGACTACGAAAGGCTTGAAGATGGACCCCAAGTAGGTGGAAGCAATCGTGTCCTGGGAGGTTCCAAAGATGGTTAGAGATGTACAATACTTTCTTGGCTTTGCCAACTTCTATCGGATCTTCATCAAGAATTACTCTCAAGTTGCTGCTCTTCTCACTCGGTTGACATGCAAGGATAAGCTGGAATGGGGACCTCTAGTGGAGAAGGCATTTCAAGACTTAAAAACCGCATTTACTACGGCTCCAATCTTAGTACATCCAGACTTTACAAAGGCCTTTTATTTAGAAACTGATGCTTCGGATTTTGCTTTGGGAGTTGTACTTTCACAAATGGGAGAAGACGAGAAGCTCCATCTGGTTGCATTCTATTCTCGAAAGTTCTCTGCTGTTGAAATCAATTATGAGATCTACGATAAGGAACTTCTTGCTATAGTGGATTCTTTCCAAGAATGGCATCATTTTTTTGAAGGAGCTGCACACCTAGTATTCATATACACAGATCACAAGAATTTGGAGTATTTCATGTCAGCTCGAGTTTTAAATCAACGTCAAGCTCAGTAGAGTATGTTGATATCTAGGTTCGATTTTATTATCACTGATCGACCTGGAAAGCAGCAAGGACTATCTGATACCTTATCGAGGAGATCGTATCTTGTACCAAAGGTTGGAGAAGAAGTGTTTGATCAACAATGTATGACCTTGTTGAAGTCAAAGTAATTTCAGCTTTGCGCTACTATTGTGCCAATTGATACAGACTTCTTGAATCAAGTACGTGTTGCGACCATTAAAGATTCAGTAGCCATTGATATCAAGCAGCGTACCAATGACGACAAATTCAAGGTGGAGGGAGATCTTTTATACTTTGAGGAGCAGTTGTATATCCCAAAAGGACCAACACGACTCCGAGTTCTTCAATCTCGCCACGATTTTCCAACTGTGGGACATTTTGGATTCAACAAGACCTTGGAGCTTATTTCTCGAGATTTTTGGTGGCCCCAAATGTGAAAGGATGTGAAAGATTTTGTCCTCTCTTGCGACATCTATTCAAGTTCCAAGATTCTTCGACATCACCCTTAAGGACTCCTACAGCCATTGCCGATTCCACGTTGACCAAGGTCTTCAGTTTCTATGGACTTCATAATGGATCTTCCATCATCGAACTCATTTGACAACATCTTTGTCGTGGTAGATCGACTTACAAAGATGGCGCACTTTGTTCCTTGCAAGAAGACATCGTCCAGTGAAGTCACAGCAAGACTCTTTCTCGATAATGTATATCGATATCATGGACTATCAGTTGATATCATATCAGATCGAGGAACTTAGTTCGTATTAAAGTTTTGGAGATCTCTCTTTGAGATACTGAAGGTGGATATCAAGCTTTCTTCAACTTTTCATCTCCAAACAGACGGCCAAACGGAATGGGTGAACCAAGTCTTGGAACAATACTTACGATGTAGCATCAATTATTAGCAAGACAATTTGACCACATATCTGCCGCTAGCCGAGTTTGCATATAACAACACCCTCCATGCGTCGATTCAATACACACCATTCTTTTCCAACTATGGGTATCATTCGAAGCTTGATTTATTGAGTCCATCAACAAATAACAATCCAGCAGCTGAAGGATTTGCGAAACAACTATCAGAGCTTCAAAATACGTTGAAGCTTCAATTACAATCCGCTCAAGAATTCTACAAGGCGTCCATAGATAGATTTCGGAATCAAGCACCTACTTTCAAAATTGGAGATAAAGCATGGCTTCTTTGACGGAATATCAAGACAAGTCGACCATGTGATAAGTTGGACTATCAAAGATTGGGACCATTTATCATCCAGAAGCAAATCAATCCAGTGGTGCACAGTCTGGAATTACCGGCTTCTATGAAGGTACATCCAGTCTTTCATGTCTCTCTGTTAGAGCCTTATCGAGAGTTGTCTTTTCCTGGAAGAGTACAATGTCTGTCACATAGTATTGAGATCGAGAACCATGAGGAATACGAGGTTGAAAAGGTACTGGATTCATGGCGAAGGTGGGGCAAGTTGGAGTATCTTGTTCATTGGTGCGGCTACAACATTAATGAGCGAACATGGGAGCCAGTTGAAAATCTCGCTAATGCGCCACAAAAGATACAGGAGTTTCATCGACAACATCCTCATAAACCTAAGCCGGTTCGACGATAGCTTTTTTCTGAAGCTTGCTCACCCAAGAATATAAGAAAAGGGGAGAGCACTACCAAAATTCATAGTTGATGTAGTTATTTTCTCCAAGATGAAATAGAATTTTTTCAGTAGCCATAGTTTGGTCTTCTGATATGGATAGCCAAGAGATAGACACTATGCCAGTCAGATTATCTCAACCGACTAGCTCACGAAGGCGACTTCGAGATAAAGAACTGCCTACACTATGACGACGACGGAGGATACCGAGTAACCGATCACTGGTGATTGTATTTGAGTCCGAGCCTGCTTACGACGGTCAGCCAGAAGGCGTGTTTGCAGGACAATTTCACAATGAGGACACAGAAGTTCATGCTTGGTTAAAAGTTGAAGGAGTAGGCCACTACCGTTGGCTTCAAGGGCCGATGAACCACTTGCCTCGTGAACAACAATTGAAGTTCATAGCAGACGTTATGCGACAGATTTTCATTTTCTTGCGTTGGTACTGATTAACAACAACATTGCTTTTCAGAGACCTTGAAGCTAAAGGAGGGGGTGATGTTAGGGACATAGTGCTTAGAACCTTTTAGAGACAAGTTTCTAGAACCTTCTAAAGACAAGTTTCTAGAACCTTCTAGAAGCAAGTCTCTCGAAACTTCTAGAAGCTTCTTAGTTGGTAGAAGTTACTTGAGAAGCTTCATAAATAGGAGTATATATTGGAATCGAGGCTGAAGAGTTCTTCAATCTTGACAACACATCTTTTGGAGCTCTAGCTCACCCCTTTGGTGTTGTTCTCATCTGATTAATCTAGTTCTTGCCAGTTCTTCTTGAACTTCTTGTTAGATCTCGAGTCCGTATTTCTGTGTCTGTGACAATCAACTAAATCAAGCTAAGATCTATATAAAAATACATCTATGGAAAGCATATAATTTAATATATATTAAAGAAGGAGATGAATAGAAGACTGCATTTCAAATTAAATAGGTCATTTTGAATACAACGTCATATCTTTTCGACTTACAAATGTAGTGGTAGCTTTTCAACATCTAATGAATGATATTTTTTGAGAGTTTTTGGACGATTTTGTTATCTATTATTTGGACAATAACTTGATCTATTCTAAGAATAAAGATGAACATGAATTTCTTGTTTGCCTTGTGTAGAATAGATATTAATTCGTTTTTGAAAGATATTTGTAAAATATATTAATAGTCTATAGAATAGGTAATTTAGGAAGATGGATAATTGAATTAATTATTAAAAATAGTTAATTACAAAATTATGATTAGAATCTAAAAAATCAGGGAAAAATATAAAAGAGTTGTAGAAGTTAGTTTAAGTGCCAGATTGTGATAGTCATGAGCCAGGGTAAGCTTAGTGCTACTTCTTTCTTTGTTTATTTCTTGGATTTTGTTTTCTTTGTAGAAGAAGAATTACGGATAATTTCTCAAAAATATGAAGTAATATTTTGGAATGAAAAGAGATTCGATATTATTAAAGAAAGACTTCAATTTATTGAATATTGAATTATACAATAGTAAATTGAAAGAGAATAATTGGAAATATTTGTAAAGAATGGATATGAATGAAAGGATTATAATACATTGAATATTGGGAATTGAGAGTGATTCATGAGAAGGAATCTGTTGAGTCTAGAATTCTGTGAAGAAGTATCTTGAGAAGGATAGCTAGTAGTGAAGGATTCCAGTGTTTGGATTATGGAATGATTATGTATTGTCTTTTAGGATAGTGAGGGATTACACGTTATTGTTATCAGTGATGGCGGAGTACTATTAGGAAGTGGAAAATATTGTGGTGTTCCTTGATGTTTTTAATTATTTGGAATACAGTTAATTGTATGATCCTAACAAGTAGAACACATGCGCTTAGTCTTTCCTTGCATTTGAATCCCTCTCTACAAGTTTATTTTGAAAGGAATTTGTAGGATAAGTAAAGTGATAATTATATCTTGTGTTACAAAAATTAAGAAATGTGGGGTTCTATGCCAAGATAGAAAAGTGTATATTCTACACTACTCAAGCTAACTTCTTATGATACATCATTTCAAATGATGAACTTATGATGGATCCTAAAAAAATTCAAACAATTATGAATTGGAAGATTTCAAAAACGGTAAGAAATGTCCAATATTTTTTAGTCTTTGCCAACTATTATTGGATCTTCATCAAAGTCTTCTGTCAAGTTGCAGCTCCACTTACACGTTTGACTTGCAATGATAAACTTGAATGGAATAAAGAAGTTGAAGCATCTTTTAAAACTTTGAAGTCAATTTTTATTTTTGCACCAATCTTGTATCGTGTCAACTTTTTTAAGGCATTTTTTATAGAAATAGACATATCAGACTTTGCTTAGGATGCCATATTATCACAAATAGGAATAGATGATAAAATTCACTTAATAGCTTTTCACTCTAAATTTTTTTTAATAGCTAAGATTAATTATGAAATCTACAACAAAGAACTTCTTGCAATTATGGATTCATTTCAAGAATGGCATCATCATGTAGAAGGCGCTTCAAATCTAGTCACTATATATACGCATCACAAGAATCTTGAGTATTATATATCAATACATGTTTTAAATCATCGCCAAGCCCATTAAAGCATGTCTTTATCAAGATTTGATTTTTAGATTATATATCAATCCAAAAAATAAGGTTTGTTAGACGTCTTTTTTAGACATTTTTTTTCTTGTACCAAAAAAAGAAGATGTATCTTTTGATCAACAAAGAATGATTTTCTAGAAGCCAAAGCATTTTCATCTTCAAGTAATGAAATCAACATTGACTGTTGATTCAATCCTTATGAAACAAATCCAATTAAGTATGTCTTCTGATCTTTTTATTTATAATATTAAGAATCATTTTTCTAAGTCTCAAGATACTTCTAGGTTTGAGTTCAAAAATAACCTACTCTATTTTAAAGTTCGATTATATGTTCCAAAAGAAAAAGCATGATTACATGTTCTTCAAGCACATCACAACTTTTTAACAACAAGACATTTTGGATACAATAAGACTTTGGAGCTTATATCCAGAGATTTTTGGTTGCCCCAAATGTGGAAGGGTGTCAAAGACTTTGTTCAATCCTACGACATTTGTTCAAAATCAAAAACTCCTCGTGATTGACCTTATGGACTTTTTCAACCATTATTAATTCAAAAACAACTATGATCTTTTGTTTCTATAGATTTTATCACAGGTCTTCCAATTTCAAGTTCTTATGACTCTATATTCATGATAGTAGATCATTTTATCAAGATGGCACATTTTCTATCATATACAAAATCTATCATAAGTAAAAAAATAACTAAATTCTTTCTTAACAACATCTATCGCTATCATGGATTATCCAAAGATATTATATCTAATAGAGGAACTCAATTTATATTAAGATTTTGGCAAATTCTTTTTAAAATTCTAAAAATAGATATAAAACTATCTTCAGTATTTCATCTTCAAACTGATGGATAAATAGAGCATGTTAATTAAGTTTTGAAGGAATATTTAAGATGTACCATCAACTACCAACAAGATGATTGGACAATTCTCTTGTCATTGGTAAAGTTTGCTTATAATAACATGATAAATTTTTCAACAAAACAAATACCTTTCTTTGCCAATTATGGTTATCTTTTGCAACTTGATACTTTTGACTTTTCAAAAGCTGATAATCTTGCAACAAAAGATTTGAAAAATCATTTGTCAAAGCTACATGCATTAATGAAGGCACAATTAAAAAAAGCTCAAGAACAATAAAAGATCAATACGTATGTCTATCAAAAAGAACAACGAGCATTTTGCATGGATGACAAGATATGGTTACTTTGTCACAATATCAAGACCACTTTTCTTTGTGATAAGTTGGACTATAGTAAGCTTAGATCATTTCGTATTCATACACAAATCGATCCAGTTGCATATCATTTACACTTATCGGAGTCAATAAAAATCCATCTAATATTCCATAAGTTTTTTCTTGAACTATACAAGATAGTATACATATCAAGAAGAAGATAAGCTCGACCTCTTCTTATAGAAGCACACAATAATGAAGAGTTTGAAGTGGAAGAGGTCTTAGATTCCAAGCGCCGCCAAAATAAATTAAAATATCTTATCCATTGGCACACATATGATATTAGTGAACACACATGAGAGCCAGTAAAGGATCTTCTAAATGCAGCAAAGGTAGTGGACGCTTTTCATCGACAACTTCTATCAAAATCAAAATAAACATCTTCTTTATAAATGAAATAAGATCTACGCAAGTTAACATTCTATTTTCAATCCTGATTTGTAGTTTTTTTGTATTTGTGATGCTAAAAAGATGGAGAATCATTAATTAGCAGATTTGATTCAAGAGCCTTCATATGTTGACCTGCCAACTAAAACATTGTGATTGTTACAACTTTCAAGATGACCAATCGAAATGAAGATCTTTAAGAATACATTTTTCCTCGAATAGATGGAGAGATACAATGTATTTGGAATCGCAACCTTGGTAGAGACTCTTGATGTTTAGTAATTTTATTAGATGTAAAAATAACTCTTCATGGTGTTCCAAATATTTTATTTGAAGGAAGTTATGAAGCCCTCAATAATAATCAAATTACACAATAGTGTACCTCCTCTAGTATAAAAGACTATCCAAAGTTCAAAGGCCCTATCAACCATCCTCAAAGAGAACAAAGATCTAAGTATATAGTAAAAACAATATGTCGCATCATAGATTTTCTCATGATGACTACTCCTCATAGAACTTGTTCCGACAAGGCGAGGTAATGTCATCGACAAACACATGTAACCAAGTAATTATCTATATAAATAGATAGAAGAAAGTAGAAGTATATAAAAGAAAGTTAATTCTATAATATCTTCTATATAAGCTTCTAAGAAGCTTCATAGATACTACTTTGACTTCATAGGTGTCAATTATTGACTTTTTGATTTAAAAATATAGTCATCAAGTTGGCCATGTACCACACATGTTGTTAGCTTGAAGACCAAACTAACTATGTGGCCCACACATAGAAAAACTTGCCTTATAAGTCAAGGCATGTATCCTACAAAATCAATACATATTAGAAGTCCTATAAAATATTGCCACATAGCCCCTGATTAGATAATACATATAGAGACAAAAATGAAGCCTTCTTCACTCTTATCAATTCTTTTCTTGTTTTTGGTCTAGATTCAAGAGTCTATAGTTTTCTTATCTTTTGGTAATAAGCCATTCTATTCCTTTTTTAATATATATACTTCTTTATTTCTATTTTTTCATTTTTTCTTTGACACAGATTTCATTGATTTATGCATTATCTTCCAGTTCATGTCTTTGATACTCACTCACACGTCCAAAATTTCTACCCTCTTAGACTACTCACTACATGTTCTTGCAACATCACCATGACATTCTAAGCCCTCTTGTAACACAAGCTAGTATTATGATATAATATAACTATATGATAAAAGAAAAAAATATAGATTCTATTTTAAAAGAGCCCAATTGAAAAACATAATAGTAATACATAGGTAAAAGATATGAAGTTTGTAATAGTATTTAGTGTTAATACCGTCTTTTTATAAAAAAGATTTCTACTTATTTTATATGGCTATAAATGAAGCCAAACAAAGTAGATTATAAAAATAAATAATATAAGAATCTTTAGAAGAAATTTAAAATTAGTTTGTATATAAGATTAACTTACAAAATCAAGAATTGATATCCAAAGATGACTAGTTATAAAAAAGGGTCAAAATCAGACCTTTAGGCACAAAACTCTATATCTACGGCAATTCTAGGCTTTTTTGGCAAAACATAGAGCATGATTTAAAAGAAAATTAGAATAAAAATCTGTAAATATTGATTATGAATAATTTAATTTTGTAATAAATTTATAAAGGCTTTTCAAAGTCAAAATTATTTTGGAGTAACTTTTGGTTTTGAAAAATATAAAGAATTTATACTTTGGAAATTTTTGTAAAATTAGTAGATGATTTATAGGTAAAAATTTAAAAATATATAATCATAATTTTGTTGCATGATTTTTTTAAAGTTTCAACTTAATTAAAAATTTTATTTGATGATTATTAAAATTTTAAAGTATTAAAATCTAAGAAATTAGAATTTAAAAGATTATTGAGGATTTCTAAATTTTACAATAATTCATAAATTGAATCGAATTAAAATATTTTTTACTAATACTAAAATCAATTTTTAAATTTTATGTATAATTTGAAAGCAATTGAACAATGAAATCAAGAGATATTGGAGCTAAAAGATTGGCATCAAAGGTAGAGAAAGAAGTCGGCTGATAACATAGTAGATTATAAGGTTTAACTTCTATTTTATATGTTCAATCTTCTTCAATTTATTTGTACTTATTTTCAACTGGATGATTCAAAAGTGTGAAAATTTTGGATCCAAATCCATGGTTATATTATTGATTATTGAAGTTATAATTTGTTGTAGGATTTGATTTAGGATTTAGAATTTTATTAGGATTTATTTAGAATTTTTTAGAAATACATTATAATTTTATTAAAATGTATTTAAGATTTATTCAATATTTCTATTTTTATTATTTTAAGGATTTTTATTATTTTTTAAATATTATTTATGTGTCTTTTATATAAAAATTAAGGCTTTATTTGAATTTAATTAAATTTTAATTTTGATTGTTAAGGTTTAATCAAAATTTATTTAGGATTCTATTAAAGTCATTAGAATCTTGTTTTTGCAATTTCCATACTTTAACACAATCAAAATTGATTGATGCAAAAGAATAAAAACTACAATAGCAAAACATAATGATTCATCTTAATTTTATTTTGTAATAATAGCAAGGTAAAATTAAAGAAATCTTAAGGAATAAATAAATACAATTTTTAATATTTTTTTGTCTTATGTAGTGAGGTAATCAGATATTATTTTACTTCTATAATCAATCATAATTTGAATATCATATGTTGACTTTGCACACTCAATTATAAAAATAAAACTCAAACTTAATGAACTATTAAGAGAGAAAAAAAATTCACACATTTCTTTTGTATGATTCCATGAATTTGAAATTTTTCTTTCAGTACATTCTTAAAATTTGAATAAAATTTCAACATTGAAATAGCATGTTAATTATTGTCAATTTTTAGATTAGGATATTAAATCAATTTAGATTTAGTTTTAATGTGAGGGTTTAATTATATTTAAAGCTTTATGTAATTTATAACATATTTTAGATAATTCCTTCAATAAATCCTAGTAGAAGCATCAACATTCACTTTCTACTATCCTTTTAAATGTCATTAATATTGATGCATCTTCAAGAAAGATAATAAGAAGGCAAAAATAAAATAAATTCAACATACATGCTTAGTTTAGATTATAACAACTTTCATTAAAATCACATTTTTTTTTTTTCAATAATGAATATTTTGTACAAATGTTATAAATTGTGCATGATATTAAGTAGAGTGGATAATATTTTTGAACTAAAATATTATCTACAAAAGATTTCAAAACATATTTTAATGGCATAAAACCTCTATATTAATTTTGACATGAATTCATATATGTCTAAGAATGTATGTGATTTGTTCACATGTATTTGGTAACTTTAATTCTCATCTATTACAGCAATGCTAAAGCTATCAAAAACTCACAAGGAAGTTTAGCATGTTAGGAATAGTATAAGTCACAAAATTCAAGTGTATTGGAGATGCACAAGAGGTCAATAATGGTGATCCTAGTGGAGAGTGCATGTTTAATAACCTTTCTACTGAGTATGAGGTCTTGATCAAGTCTATAATTGATATCAAAGATATTGCTAGTTGATTATTCTAAGATGTTGGTAAACTATTATCTCTCTCTTATAAAAAATCAATGTATTTACAACAAGACTCTCCACTTTGTGGTAATAACTATAGAAGATGTTGCAATAAGCACTTCTATTAAATTTCTTGCTAACTTTGCAATTTTCTATGGAACAAAAGACATCCATAATTTATACTGTTGGATATGCTACTACTGTCAAGGACATGAACCTCAAAGAATTAAATGTCAATACACTCTTAAATCACTTGAAAAGATTGGAAAATCATTCAAAGATGATATAGTATTAAATTACAATGATTATTGCCAAAAAAAAAGAAGACTAATGACTAGAATAGTATTGACAAGAGTAAAGAAGACTTCACTCTTATTTCTATATATACTATTAACTAAGAGCTACATAGCAATATCCTATAAGGACCTCCAAAATGTGTTGACTTTACAAGATATGTATTTTAACTTACAAAGCAAGTTTTTTTTATGTGCACCATATACTTATATTGTTTTGTAAGCTAGTAACACATGCTTAACTTGTTGACTGAATTTCTAACCTACCAATGAATTACAAACACATGTTAAGTCAAAACAGTGTCTATGAAGCTTTTAGGTAGATTTCTAGAAAATATCATGAAATAAATCTATTTATATTTACTTCTATTCAATCATATAGATAAATATTAGAATAAACATGTATAATTGTGATATTACCTTCTCTTTTAGGAATAAATTCTATAAAGAGCGGTTATTATATGTTGAGGAAATTGAAGATATAATGAATTATGTTTACCACATATTTTGATCTTTATTCTCTTTGAAGATAGTTGATAGGTCCTCTCAGCCATTGATAGTATCTTATATCAAGGCGGAATGACCACCTTATTATTTGATCATTGTTGAAGCCTTCATAATTCTTTTCAAATCAAATATTTTATCAAGTCCTATCTTGCTTCAGGTCTATATTCAAAAGTCTCAAGTTTTCTTGTCTTTTGGCAAGAAGCCATTTTAATACCTTTTTAATTTGTATATTTTTTTATTTTTATTTTATCTTTTTTTCTTTGACACAGATTTTATTGGTATATTCATCACCTTCTAGTTTATGTTTTGATATCAAATTAATTGGAATATAGCTTAATGAAGATTTGATTTCAAGATTATTTATTGATTTTTAAAACAACAAAGTTTTTGAGATGCCATTTTTAGATATTTTCATGTTATATCAAAAGAAAAAAATATTGCTTTAGATCAATAAAAAATAATTTTCTTGACTTTTGAAAATTTTTAAATTTGAGAAATAAAATCAACATTGATTGTGATTTAATCTTTATTGAGTCAATTCAATCTAATATCCTTTAATCTTCTTATTTTTAATATAAAAAATATTTCTTTTAATTCTCATGATACTTCTAAGGTCTGAGATAAAAAAAATAGTCTATTTTATTTTAAGATATGATTACATAACTTGCTTTGTAAGTTAAAATACATGTCTTGTAAAGTCAACACATTTTGGAGGTCCTTATAGGATATTGCTATGTAGCTCTTAGTTAATAGTATATATAGAAATAAGAGTGAAGTCTTCTTTACTCTTGTCAATACTATTCTAGTCATTAGTCTTCTTTTTTTTTGGCAATAATCATTGTAATTTAATACTATATCATCTTTGAATGATTTTCCAATCTTTTCAAGTGATTTAAGAGTGTATTGACATTTAATTCTTTGAGGTTCATGTCCTTGATAGTAGTAGCATATCCAACAGTATAAATTATGGATGTCTTTTGTTCCATAGAAAATTGCAAAGTTAGCAAGAAATTTAATAGAAGTGCTTATTGCAACATCTTCTATAGTTATTACCACAAAGTGGAGAGTCTTGTTGTAAATACATTGATTTTTTATAAGAGAGAGATAATAGTTTACCAACATCTTAGAATAATCAACTAGCAATATCTTTGATATCAATTATAGACTTGATCAAGACCTCATACTCAGTAGAAAGGTTATTAAACATGCACTCTCCACTAGGATCACCATTATTGACCTCTTGTGCATCTCCAATACACTTGAATTTTGTGACTTATACTATTCCTAACATGCTAAACTTCCTTGTGAGTTTTTGATAGCTTTAGCATTGCTGTAATAGATGAGAATTAAAGTTACCAAATACATGTGAACAAATCACATACATTCTTAGACATATATGAATTCATGTCAAAATTAATATAGAGGTTTTATGCCATTAAAATATGTTTTGAAATCTTTTGTAGATAATATTTTAGTTCAAAAATATTATCCACTCTACTTAATATCATGCACAATTTATAACATTTGTACAAAATATTCATTATTGAAAAAAAAAAAATGTGATTTTAATGAAAGTTGTTATAATCTAAACTAAGCATGTATGTTGAATTTATTTTATTTTTGCCTTCTTATTATCTTTCTTGAAGATGCATCAATATTAATGACATTTAAAAGGATAGTAGAAAGTGAATGTTGATGCTTCTACTAGGATTTATTGAAGGAATTATCTAAAATATGTTATAAATTACATAAAGCTTTAAATATAATTAAACCCTCACATTAAAACTAAATCTAAATTGATTTAATATCCTAATCTAAAAATTGACAATAATTAACATGCTATTTCAATGTTGAAATTTTATTCAAATTTTAAGAATGTACTGAAAGAAAAATTTCAAATTCATGGAATCATACAAAAGAAATGTGTGAATTTTTTTTCTCTCTTAATAGTTCATTAAGTTTGAGTTTTATTTTTATAATTGAGTGTGCAAAGTCAACATATGATATTCAAATTATGATTGATTATAGAAGTAAAATAATATCTGATTACCTCACTACATAAGACAAAAAAATATTAAAAATTGTATTTATTTATTCCTTAAGATTTCTTTAATTTTACCTTGCTATTATTACAAAATAAAATTAAGATGAATCATTATGTTTTGCTATTGTAGTTTTTATTCTTTTGCATCAATCAATTTTGATTGTGTTAAAGTATGGAAATTGCAAAAACAAGATTCTAATGACTTTAATAGAATCCTAAATAAATTTTGATTAAACCTTAACAATCAAAATTAAAATTTAATTAAATTCAAATAAAGCCTTAATTTTTATATAAAAGACACATAAATAATATTTAAAAAATAATAAAAATCCTTAAAATAATAAAAATAGAAATATTGAATAAATCTTAAATACATTTTAATAAAATTATAATGTATTTCTAAAAAATTCTAAATAAATCCTAATAAAATTCTAAATCCTAAATCAAATCCTACAACAAATTATAACTTCAATAATCAATAATATAACCATGGATTTGGATCCAAAATTTTCACACTTTTGAATCATCCAGTTGAAAATAAGTACAAATAAATTGAAGAAGATTGAACATATAAAATAGAAGTTAAACCTTATAATCTACTATGTTATCAGCCGACTTCTTTCTCTACCTTTGATGCCAATCTTTTAGCTCCAATATCTCTTGATTTCATTGTTCAATTGCTTTCAAATTATACATAAAATTTAAAAATTGATTTTAGTATTAGTAAAAAATATTTTAATTCGATTCAATTTATGAATTATTGTAAAATTTAGAAATCCTCAATAATCTTTTAAATTCTAATTTCTTAGATTTTAATACTTTAAAATTTTAATAATCATCAAATAAAATTTTTAATTAAGTTGAAACTTTAAAAAAATCATGCAACAAAATTATGATTATATATTTTTAAATTTTTACCTATAAATCATCTACTAATTTTACAAAAATTTCCAAAGTATAAATTCTTTATATTTTTCAAAACCAAAAGTTACTCCAAAATAATTTTGACTTTGAAAAGCCTTTATAAATTTATTACAAAATTAAATTATTCATAATCAATATTTACAGATTTTTATTCTAATTTTCTTTTAAATCATGCTCTATGTTTTGCCAAAAAAGCCTAGAATTGCCGTAGATATAGAGTTTTGTGCCTAAAGGTCTGATTTTGACCCTTTTTTATAACTAGTCATCTTTGGATATCAATTCTTGATTTTGTAAGTTAATCTTATATACAAACTAATTTTAAATTTCTTCTAAAGATTCTTATATTATTTATTTTTATAATCTACTTTGTTTGGCTTCATTTATAGCCATATAAAATAAGTAGAAATCTTTTTTATAAAAAGACGGTATTAACACTAAATACTATTACAAACTTCATATCTTTTACCTATGTATTACTATTATGTTTTTCAATTGGGCTCTTTTAAAATAGAATCTATATTTTTTTCTTTTATCATATAGTTATATTATATCATAATACTAGCTTGTGTTACAAGAGGGCTTAGAATGTCATGGTGATGTTGCAAGAACATGTAGTGAGTAGTCTAAGAGGGTAGAAATTTTGGACGTGTGAGTGAGTATCAAAGACATGAACTGGAAGATAATGCATAAATCAATGAAATCTGTGTCAAAGAAAAAATGAAAAAATAGAAATAAAGAAGTATATATATTAAAAAAGGAATAGAATGGCTTATTACCAAAAGATAAGAAAACTATAGACTCTTGAATCTAGACCAAAAACAAGAAAAGAATTGATAAGAGTGAAGAAGGCTTCATTTTTGTCTCTATATGTATTATCTAATCAGGGGCTATGTGGCAATATTTTATAGGACTTCTAATATGTATTGATTTTGTAGGATACATGCCTTGACTTATAAGGCAAGTTTTTCTATGTGTGGGCCACATAGTTAGTTTGGTCTTCAAGCTAACAACATGTGTGGTACTGTCACGGCCATAATCATGTAAGCTAATAATTACATATAGAAATAGGTAGAAGTAAGTAAAAATAGGTAAAAGTAAGTTAATTGTATAATATTTAATATGGGAGCTTCCTAGAAACTTCCTAGACGCTGCTTTGACTTCATAGGTGTCTTTAATTGACTTTTTGGATTAGAAACGTGGTCAACAAGTTGGCCATGTGCCACACATGTTGTTAGCTTAAAGATCAAGCTAACTATGTGGCCCACACGTAGAAAAACTTGCCTTGTAAGTCAAGGCATGTGCCTTACAAAGTCAACACATATTGGAGGTCCTATAGAACGTCGCCACGTAGCTCTTAGTTAGATAGTATATATAAAGACAAGAGTGAAGGCTTCTTCAGTCTTGTCAACTCCTTTCTTGCTTCTAGTCTAGTTTCAAGGGTCTCTAATTTTCTTATCTTTTGGCAATAGCTATTCCAGTTCCTCTTTCAATATGTATACTTATTTATATGTATTTTGTTACCTCTCTTTGAGTGAAGGCTCACTTGTCTGAATTGTTTTTTTCATCGAGTTCTTGTCCTTGATAGATTGGCAAGAGTACACCTAAAATACCAGAGCTTTGTCTAATCTTGATTAAGAGTGGATTACCCCTTTTTCTTGATAAGATATAAGCGTATTAGAAGTTGCGGATTACCCTCTTCTAAACTGATATTGTTCTTAGTATTTTCTTTGTCTACAAGTCCTCTTTTCTAGTTGTCTTGAGCGATATTAGACATCTTCTTTCCTCTAAATTGTTATCATGGCAGAACTTCTTGAAATGAAGAGTGCAATGGTTCAAATGCAAGAGCAATTGAGGAAGTTAATGCTTGCAATGCATCAACTCAATTTACCACCACAAGGAGCAACAAGATTGGCAGGAAGTGAAGATATAGAAATGGTTGGAGCTGTTTCAACATCTGCACCAAACCATGTCCTTTTTCCTATGGTAGAACGCCCTTCAAATGTTAGAGAACCAAGAATTGCCCTACCCAAGAAGTTTGATGGCACCAGATCCAAGTTTCGAGGATTTATCAATTAAGTGCAACTTGTGATTGAACTTCAACCCCAAAGCTATGCAACTGCAGGATCACAAGTTAGATTTATTGGTACACTTCTTTCAGGTTCGGCACTATCGTGGTTTTCATCTTTTCTTGAACGACGAGATCCAATATTGGATAATCTAGAGGCTTTTTTGGCGGAGTTTCGATCCATGTATAGAGAACATGATGTAATTCGTATTGCAACCAATAAGATCCGTATTTTACGACAAGGCAATCGATCAGTAATGTTATATGCTTCACAATTTTGACAACTTGCAACTGATATCAAGTGGGATGATGCTACACTTATTAGCCAATTTCTCTACGGATTACAATATGAGGTAAAAAAATTAATGCTCAACTTATCTGATCCTCAAACGTTGAGTCAAGCAATTGACTTTGCTGTGAAGTGCGACAATCGCCTTTTTAAATTCCGATCTGAGAACCGTACAAGTGGACCTCAACATTACTATAATTCAATGGCAATATCAATACCTCTTCAACACATACATTCGGAAGTAGAGGATATGCAAATTGATGCAGTAAGTTTCAAACCTCTTACTGAGCAAGAAAAGTCTCGTCGTCGTCAAGAAGGATTATGTTTATATTGTGGAGAACCAAAGCACACTGCTCAACATTGTCCAAAGAAACGACGCAATCACAAAATGAGGAGTATGGCTGTGAAAGAAGATAATATGTCAGAAAACGAGTTTGTCCAGCTACAATAGGGACCGTGCGGCTAGAACCTTGCACAACTTCTAGTAAAGGTCCTATTCTCTTCTCAGAGCCCTCTCCTGGTTTTATATTAAATATTATTTTAGGACCTAAACATTACAAAGTCTCTACCTTGTTAGATTTAGGAGCCTCAACGTGTTTTTTAGATGAAGAATTTACTAAAAGACATAGCATATCTTTAGTAAAGAAAACTAAACCTGTTCATGTAGAAGTCATAGATGGTCGTCCATTGTCTTCTGGAGATATTATTCACGAAACCCTTCCTATGGAAGTAATAATCAATGGTCATAATAGTTTTGTAGTATTTAATATCATTAGATCTCCCTCTAATCCAATCATTTTAGGTTTATCGTAGTTAGAAAAATACAACCCTCAAATAGATTGGATTTTCCAAACTCTTACTTTCTCTAAAAGTATAACTAACAGTGTAGTTAATCAAGTAGAGAGTCATAAGTTCAGTTCAGTTAAACCCATATTTATAGGTACAAAAGCTTTCTTGCATGCTACTATGAAAGAATCACCATACATTATTTATGCTACACCCGTTTCTATTGGTAAAAAGACTTCAAGTGGCATTCCAAGCCAATATCAAGAATTTCAAGATGTATTTGAAAAAAAAAATGCGGATACACTCTCGGAACATCGTCTCTATGATTGCTCAATTGACCTTCAAGAAGGAGCACAACCGCCATTCGGACCAATCTACAGTTTATCACAAAATGAATTGGCTGAACTCAAGGAGTATATTGAAGAAAACCTAGCCAAGAATTTCATACGCCATTGTAAATCTCCGGCAGGAGCTCCAATTCTATTTGTGAAGAAAAAAGATGGATCATTGCGGATGTGTGTTGATTATCGAGGACTCAACAAGATTACCATCAAAAACAGGTATCCACAACCTTTAATATCCGGACTTCTTGATCAGCTGAATCAAGCTAAGATCTATACAAAAATAGATCTTCGGGGAGCATACAATCTAGTATGCACCAAAAGAAGGAGATGCAGCTTTTGAGCAACAAAGAACGGTTCTCTTGAAGCCGGAACAATTTCATCTTCGAGCAATAAAATCAACATTGACTGTTGATTTAACTTTCCTTAAGCAAGTCCAGTTAAGTATGTCTTCAGACCCTCTTGTTCATGATATCAAGAACAATTCTTCTAAATCTCATGATCCATCTAAATTTGAATTCAAGAACAACCTACTCTATTTCGAAGGACGCCTATATGTTCCAGAAGGAGAAGCACGTTTACGTGTTCTTCAAGCTCGTCACGACTTCCCAACAGCAAGATATTTCGGATATAGTAAGACTTTGGAGCTGATATCTAGAGATTTTTGGTGGCCTCAAATGTGGAAGGCAGTTAAAGATTTTGTACAATCATGTGATGTTTGCTCAAGATCGAAAACTCCTCGTCATCGACCTTTTGGACTTCTTCAGCTATTACCCATTCCAGAACAACCATGGTCTTCTGTTTCTATGGACTTCATCACGGATTTTCCAATCCAAGTTCTTATGACTCTATATTCGTGATAGTAGATCGTTTTACCAAGATGACACATTTTGTACCATGTAAAAAATCTATCATAGGTGAAGAAACAGCTAAGCTCTTTCTTGACAATATCTATCGCTATCATGGATTATCCAAGGATATTATATCAGATAGGGGAACTCAATTTGTATCAAGATTTTGGCGGACTCTTTTCAAGATTCTTAAAGTGGATATAAAACTATCTTCGGCATTCCATCTTCAAACTGATGGACAAACGGAGCGTGTTAATCAAGTTTTGGAGCAATATTTAAGATGTACCATTAATTACCAACAAGATGATTGGACAACTCTTTTGCCATTGGCAGAGTTTGCTTACAATAACACGGTACACTCTTCTACAAAACAAACACCTTTCTTTGCTAATTATGGTTATCATCCACGACTTGATACTTTTGACTTTTCAAAAGTTGATAATCCTGCTGCGAAAGATTTGGCAATTCATTTATCAGAGCTACATGCAACGATGAAGGCGCAGTGAAAAGAGGCTCAAGAACAACAAAAGGCCAATGCGGATGTCTATCAAAAGGAACAACCATCATTCGTCTTGGGTGATAAGGTATGGCTACTTTGTCGCAATATCAAGACCACTCGACCTTGTGACAAGTTAGACTATCGAAGGTTGGGACCATTTTCTATTTCTGCACAAATCAATCCAGTTGCATATTGTTTAGATCTACTAGAGTCAATGAAAATCCATCCAGTATTCCACGTATCTCTTCTTGAACCATACAAGACAGTGGACATACCAAAAAGACGACAAGCTCCACCTCATCCTATAGAAGTGGACAATAATTAAGAGTTTGAAGTAGAAGAAATCTTAGATTCAAGGCAGCGCCAAAATAAATTAGAATATCTTGTCCATTGGCGCGGATATGGTATTAGTGAACGCGCATGGGAGCCATTAAAGAATCTTGCAAATGCAGCAAAGGCGATGGAGGCTTTTCATCGACGACATCTATCAAAATCAAGATGAAAACCTTCTTTATAAAAGAAATAGCATCTAGACAAGATAACATTCCACTTTCAATTCTTATACGTAGCTTCATTGTAGTAGTGGTGCTCAAGAGATGGAGAACCAACAACGAGCGAATTCAACTCAAGAGCCTTCATTTGCTGACCTGCCGGATGAGACATTACGATTGTCACAACCTTTAAGACGACGCAATCCAGATGAAGATCTTCAAGAATGACATGTTCTTCCTCGAATAGATGGTGAGATACAACGCGTTTGGTATCACGATTTGGGAAGGGACTCCCGATGTTTGGTGATTTTACTAGAGGTAGAAACAACTCCTGATGGTGTTCCAAATATTCTATTCCAAGGAAGTTACGAAGGCCTCAACAATGATCAAATAACTGGGTGGTCTTCCCGCCCTGGTATGGGACACTACCGACGGTTGAGAGGCCCTATCAATCATCTTCGAAGAAAACAGAGATCATAATATGTGGCGATTACAATTTGTCGCATCATAGATTTCTTCAACATATGATGACCGCTCCTCGTGGAACTCGTCCCTAGAAGGGGAGGTAATGTCACGGCCATAATCATGTAAGCTAATAATTACATATAAAAATAGGTAGAAGTAAGTAAAAATAGGTAAAAGTAAGTTAATTCTATAATATTTAATATGGAAGCTTCCTAGAAACTTCCTAGACGCTGCTTTGACTTCATAGGTGTCTTTAATTGACTTTTTGGATTAGAAACGTCGTCAACAAGTTGGCCATGTGCCACACATGTTGTTAGCTTAAAGATCAAACTAACTATGTGGCCCACATGTAGAAAAACTTACCTTGTAAGTCAAGGCATGTGGCCTACAAAGTCAACACATATTGGAGGTCCTATAGAACGTCGCCACGTAGCTCTTAGTTAGATAGTATATATAGAGACAAGAGTGAAGGCTTCTTCAGTCTTGTCAACTCCTTTCTTGCTTCTAGTCTAGTTTCAAGGGTCTCTAATTTTCTTGTCTTTTGGCAATAGCCATTCCAGTTCCTCTTTCAATATGTATACTTATTTATATATATTTTGTTACATCTCTTTGAGTGAAGGCTCACTTGTCTAAATTATTTTTTTCATCGAGTTCTTGTCCTTGACAAGTACATGGCCAACTTGATGACTATATTTTTAAATCAAAAAGTCAATTATAGACACCTATAAAGTCAAAGTAGTATCTATGAAGCTTCTTAGAAGCTTATATAGAAGATATTATAGAATTAATTTACTTTTATATACTTCTACTTTCTTCGATCTATTTACATAGGTAATTACTTGCTTATATGTGTATGTCTATGATAGTTGGTAGGATCATAGATTATGTAAGATGCTTGAGTGGACATTGCGAAAGGTTTTATATATGGATCTTAATAAAGTAGTTTATAGCAATGACAAAGTAGCTTATGAAATTTAGAAGTTTAAATGATAAAATGTTTGAAATAGACAAGGCAATGACATTTGAGCTGTAGACAATAAAAAACTAATTGAATACATGAGCAAAGATGTAATTATCCCAGTGCTAAACATGTTGAGCATAAAAAACTATGGAAAAAACTCAAGATATAATTCAAAAAATTACATAATGACCTAATTTAAGAAATAATATATAATAAAATAATGAGCTATAAATTTTACCATTTCTTATACAATATAACTAATATAAATAGTTACGTTATTATGCATATATTCTTAGTTTATTTTTAATTTTTTTGGATCAAAATTTATTTAGGAGTGGTCAATTTTTGACTAAAAAACCATGAATTAAACTTTAACAGCTTTTAATCATATCGTCAATCATTGTTTAAATATTTCATTGAAAATACTTTTCATGCGTGGAATTAATCGATTTCAAAATGTGTATATATATGTATATATAAATATATTTTAAATTTTTTTATAAATATAACTTCAAAGATTTATGTACATATATATTTAATATTTTTTAAATGTAAAAATCAATTAGATATTATGTCATGAACAAAGTTCATCTCGTGTCTTTTTAAATTATAATAACTATTATTTCCTTAACATGAATCATATTTAAAATTAAAATAAATATTGAAAGTACCAATGATACATATTATAATGGATTCCAAATCATTCAAAGTATGATAATAAAATGCTTTATTGTTTTTAAACTATTTTCACATATTATTAGCATCACTTTCAGTAATATAGGAATCATTCGAACTACAAAAATGATAAAAATTAATTTTATCATAGAAACTTAGAAGGTTGTATTATTAAAATGTACATGCAAAATTTGTGGTTCAATTCAAGAATATATGATACAATTAATCTTAAGTATACCAATCAACATTAAAATAATTTTTAAACTGAATATACTTTTCGAAACACAAGAGCCCACTTTGAAGGAACACCGAAGAATAGAAACGAAATATGGAAAATACAATTATGTCATTGTGTAGAGTAACAAGGAATTTAGAACCAGGGATGAGAAACAGTGGATGACATTACGATGAGGACATAGATGAATGGTGTTCATGCTTTTGGGACGGCAGTAGGATATGGATGGATGAAAGGCAGGATGAATTTACACGTAAGGCCACCGCTCTGTAGTGCAGTCGAGCCGGCGTTCCAACGGTCGTAGGTCCTCCACGGTTGGGGCACGCAAACCAAACCTCGCACCGAACCATTCTGCCTTCTCTTCCACAGATTTTGCTTTGGGCCGCCGGGGTCCACAGTGGATCTAGGAGAAATAACACAATTCCTAGTTCTTAGAGTTTCATATCTACGATTTTCACGGAGTTCTTTGGGATTTCTGGACAGTTGTGGCATCCGTTGGACGGGAGAGGTCGAGGCTCGTCATGTTCGACGAAGACTGATTTAGAAGCCTCTCAGAACCGATTAGGAGTGTATTGTGCTGAGTCTCGTGGCTATGGCGAAGCGCATGCGCCATGCTGCGCTTTCTCGCCTCGAGCACTGAATTCCAGAAGCGTCCGTCCAGTTTTGCTTTGCCACACTGCATTCTGCAGCTCTGGTTTTAGCTCGTTATAGATTTGAAACCCTTGCGTAGTAGTCTGGATAACAATCCCGCTGACTGTGCAACTTCATTAGGTCAGTGCCTGTCCAGAAGAAGTTGTAGGAATTGTTTGATGGATGTAGAAGCAAACTAGCAGTATTAAGTGGCGGTACAAGAGGTGCTGTCGAACTTTGTGTGGTTGGGGACCGTGAGGTAAGGACGTTGCTTTTTTATTGGAGTTCTGGGGCAATTGCGATCATGATTTTGAATTTCGGTTCTGAATAGATTTGGTGGAGCTCGTTTAAGACGCGTCGTTAGGGCTACATTTGAATTAGAAACTAGTAGACAATACAATTTATGAAATTTTAATACCGTGAAAAATTGTGTGGGGGTAGTGATTTGAAAAGTAATCTGAATCCCTTTGTGCGGGTTGATTGGGGCAGGAAGGATGGCGTTTCGTGACTTGGTGATGGGAGGCGCCGGGTGTGCAGTCCCCGGGCAAGATGGCGCGTCGTCTTCGAATCCCTTGGGTGGCTTGGCTGACTCGATCATTGGCTCTGCATCTAAAACTCAGGTTAGTTGCTGGGACAGTGAAGCATAAGTAGCGGTTTTTTTAGCATTCTACTGCTGAAATTAACAATCCGTGGTTTTGCGTTCGAGCATTGATCATGATTTGAAATTGGTTAATGAGCAGTACGAAGTGCGATGAAGGAAGTAAAAATTTGAAATGTTTTCGCTGTGATAAAGTGACATTAAGAGAGTGTGTCCCGTGTATCATGTATAAACTGACCGTGCACAACGATTCAATACCCTCAGGAGAGGATCCGGGAGATGCCAGGATTAGCTGGAGCAAGCCAAGCTGGACCTCAATTTGGCCGAAATGGACCGCTTACCTCGCTTCCTGGCTCTGAATTTAATCAAGCCCAATGGCATGATGGGCAGGTACGCGAAGCAGTGCTCAGTTTATGTTTGGTACTGGCTGCATCTATTCGGGTTTCGTGTATTATCTTAATTTAGACAGTTGATATGAGAAGAGATAATGTCTTGTAAATTACAGGTGTATACTTGGGAGTTGTTCTTAAATCGTTGTTGCGTGCCGTGCAGGTGCCGGAGTACATGCGAGGATTTCAGAGTGCGGACCCAAGAGAATTCACAGATGCTTGGAATCAGTCTGTGGAAAGGTGGCCTCCTCCCCCACAGTTATCAACGGTTCCCGGAAATCAGGAAGGAGCGTTATTCTCAGAATTTGATAGTATATACGGGCAACAAGCTGGTCCATCCGGTGCGCCGTTGTTAGATGGTTAGCTCATCTACTTATCTGAATACGTTCTCTTTCTCAACTCGTGCCCGACAACTTGCTTTGGAAGTTAAATGATACGTTTTGAGTATTTTATTTGTTAGGGTTTTGCAAAATATGATCAGTTAATGATAATACTACCATCTTAATAGCTGTCTTAGTGAGTTTGACTACCGCATTACCCCTTTTTAATAGATTCGTTTCATGTATTAAATTGCCAACCTCCACACAGTCAACTAAATTTTGTTACACCTGTGTGTGAGTGCAGCCCCACCACAGCGTGTGTTGAATAATTTTCTTCATTCTTTCTTCGACAGCAGTCGAACGAATGCTCCTTTTCCTGCTGTTAGGCTGCCAGAGCTTGGACTTTCTCAGGCTGACAAGCGTCGGATAAGGGACCGTAGTCACATCATGGGACGCCACATATTTGCTGACAAGGGCGATACTTTTGTTGATTCTCAGGTACACTTTCTCCTGCGTGTATTTTTCTTGTGAACTATTTCAAGCTTTCCGGCCTTAGTGTTTAAATTTGTGGATAAGTTCATAATTGGATATTTTGACGTAGGGTGTATTTCTAAGTATTTTTCTTAATTGCATACGTGCGCTGGATTTGCCCATTGGTTATTTCTGATTTTCTGGTTAACTGCAGGTCAATGGTCTTCTACATTCCTTGGATATTGATGAAAGTTTGGGAGCCCAAACTCGTGGTCCACTTGCTGGTCAGATTCCAGAATTTGAGCAATTGTGGAAAGAGGGTTTTGCTCAGAGTAATATGCAAGTTGTGCCAAGACCTCCTATGTCACTTGGAACTCAGTGGGCAAATGAATTTCACAGCCAAGTTGGGCCTTCTGGGGCTCCTCAAGGCTGGGCAGATGAGTTTGACAATCTACAGACTGGCAATAATTGGGCCAATCAGATGCAAGAGGTGTGTTTCCATAACTCGTCAATGCAATAACAGACGAATTAATCTAGTAGTGTTTTAGTAATGCACCATTGGTGCTGAAAAGTTCAAGATTATTCTTTAATCCGGTCTACATCCGTGTTGGTATCATTGTTGAAATCTTCAGAGCGCTAATTCTTAACTCCTGTAATTTTACTTGCGTGTTTCCATCGGAAGTAAGTTTTCATGTTTGCAACATTCTCCTTGATACAGCAGCAAAGTCTGAGTCATCTTCGTAACGGGCAAATGGGCAATATGGCTGGGATGGAGCAAACTCGTTCACTTGTTCAGACTTTGTCTCAAAACCAGGACCCAAAATTCCAGGTACTAGCTAGAATCCATCATTCTCAGAAACTGCTTGAGGCCTAGAGACGACCTACACAGATGCGATACGTACTTTTATTTGTTGAATGGTTTCAGCCTTTTTTTGTAGCAATCTTGCTGATGTCATGAAATTGATGGTTTTTTGCCTACAATTTAACTGGAGTTTTATTCTGCCGACAGGTAGGATACTAGTATATTTTTGTATATTATGGTATGATAAGATCATTGTGTGGAGATTTGCAAGCTTTGAACTGCAAATCAGTGTATGTCTCCGTGTGACTGGTCTGTGTGTTTTGCCAGAGTTCCAAATTTTTGCAGTTTGTATCGAAAATGAGTCGTGGAGAACTTATCGTGGAAGATAATCAGGTCAAGTCAGCCACGACAAATGCCGATGCTTGGGCTAATGAGTTTCAACAACAGCATCCTGAATCATGGGCTGCAGAGTTTACTGCAGGAGAGGTCCGTTTCACAAATATCTTCGCTGTCAGATTCGATACAAGTTATTTAAATACCAACTTCCTAGAATTGAAAACTGACGTGTCATTTTTTCTTTGGTGAAACCTATATCAAATTTCACGTTGAAACCTCAAATCATACCTAATTGGGAAATGGATATTGAAACTGATAATAACTTTCAATAGTGTCCACTCTGCTTTTACAGTTCAGTTCATTCTTCTGCTGTAGTTTTCTGATTATCGTACAGTCACTAGTATAAATAAATGTGAGGGGAGTCTCTTGTTATAGGCGAGTCTAACGTATGATATTTCAACACTCTAAGTGGATGGGAATATAGAGATTGCCTAGGAAATGACCTTGAGAACATTTGTTCCAGTGATTCGTCAAAGTGCAACTAATAGGATTTGAGGAGTTTGTTACTTGGAGGATTCGAAGAAAATGTGCAAAACCTGACTCGTGCATATTTGTTTGACAGCATCAATTCAGGGGTGACACTTGGGCAAATGAGTTTGCAAGGGGTAAACCTGAACCTGTTACAACTAATGACGCTTGGGTTGACGAGTTCTCAAAGTTGGGAGTGAAGGATTGGGCTGATGAGTTCGGGGATCAGATGGCTAGAGGTGCTCTCGGAGATGACGTCAGTTCAGAATGGGTTGATTCATATGATCAGTAAGTTATTTTGAATGCCGTAGAACATATATACCCTGTTATTGCAAGGTATCCTCCATAGTTTGTGTCTTTGTAATGAATACGGTCGAAATGTTTCATCATCATAAATAACACTTTGAAGGATATAAAGCTGTCGTATATCTAGATATTGTTCGCCTTACATGTGAAGTTCCGCTTAAGGATTAGACTAGACTTTTGGCAGACTTTTTGCAGATTTTCCAACAATTTTCAAATCCGCTTGTAGGTCTTTGAGGAAATTGCAGTAGGGAGATCTATTTTAATGATTTTTTTACCCTTTCGTGTTCGTTTTCAAGCTTATGGAACATCAGAATTAGTTAATAATTTGGTTTCATTTTTTCTGGTCGGTCAATAGTGTGATACTTTCAGAGACAGAAGTTCTCATATAGGTTTTAGCACATTCAATGAGGTAAGCTGATTAAGGTTAAGTACTTTTTACGAGGAATGGACACTACAGTAAATTACCGATGCATTTATTTATTTTAAACATTCAAGTTAAAACTTTGTCACTCTCGTTTGCTTTCATTAAAATATGTGAGTGGCGTAGATTGGGTGCAGCATGAATGATAGTCCCTTCACCACGTGGATGATAGAGCATCGAAAGTAGACTCTAAACTTGTCCAAGGCTTTCACCTAAATGTAAGTTTGTTAATCAATACAGGTTTGTGGAAGAGTCAGTGAGAGGAGAACAAATGAAAGCTGGGTCCTCGCGCTTCGTATATCAATTTGCGGATAATAATCCTTACGTGGGGCATCCCAACCCGCTCAAAGAAGGTCAGGAACTTTTTCGGAGGGGATTACTTAGTGAAGCGGTTTTGGCTTTGGAAGCTGAGGTGCTGAAGAATCCTGATAATGCTGAAGGATGGCGGTTACTCGGGATCACACATGCTGAAAATGATGATGACAGACAAGTATGCGATGAAAACCGTATTTCTTGTGGCTTTCTTTTTTAAGAAAAAAAGCTCTTACTGTGTAGCATCGTTAATATGTGTACTCGCTTTGACTGTTTAAATTTTATTAATAATGTTCATTGAAAGTTCCTAATCAAAGACCCAGGTAGTCCATAGGCGCTGTTTTTGATCGTTTGGTTGTGCCTGTTCTAATGTAGGCAATTGCTTCTATGGTCAAAGCAAGAGATGCTGATCCCTCCAACTTAGAGGTTCTTCTGGCTCTTGGCGTGAGCCACACTAATGGTATGCATACTCTCATATAATTAGGTTTTTACAGTTAAGATTTAGATCAGGTATCACTTTGATTTTTTATGAATGCTTTTAAACTTTTATTGGATTGTTGACTTTATAGAGCTGGAGCAAGACGAAGCTTTGCGGTACCTTAGAGGATGGTTACAGCACCATCCTAAGTATGGCGCACTTGTCCCAGGAAATGTTTCGGAACAACTAATTCCTTCAGAGGTAAGCTTTGGATTGGCTGCCACTGGTGTAGACTGTAGGTTGTGTATTATTGATGTTTGAATATAGCAATTTTAAATGGTTCTATAAACTCGGTATAGTGCAATGGAACCCAGACGCAGCTTAAGAAGAAAAATAAGTCTCTAAGGAATCTCGCTCAGATATTGACCTCTTGTTCTTTCAGGTCGAGGGCCTCTTCCTAGAAGCTGCTCAAATGTCCCCAGAGGACAGTGATATACACACAGTTTTGGGTGTAATTTACAATTTATCACGAAATTATGTCAAGGCCATCAGTTCATTCGAAAGAGCTCTTCAGTTGAAGCCCCGCGATTACTCTTTGTGGAATAAACTAGGCGCAACTCAAGCAAATAGTTCACGAAGTGCTGAAGCTATTTATGCTTACCAAGAGGTTTGTCTTCTAGAGTGATGTTTTAGAAGTTAGTCTATTCATTCTTTGATCTGTCTTCTGAGGAATCTTCAGTTTCACATAGTTTGGAACACTTCAATCCTTGTAAGAAATTCTCGTATGGTCTTTTCTTGTTGCTCAAGCTACAGCTTTTTGTGGTACAGGCTCTGGATTTGAAGCCCAACTATGTGCGAGCATGGTCAAATATGGGAATTGGTTATGCAAATCAGGCATTATTCTTTAGCCATTAACTTCAACTTCTGATTTCGGTTACTTTCAGCGTTACGAAAAAACAACAAAGTTATTTTCTGCTCAACTTAGTACTGGTTTGTCACGCAGAGTCATGTTCGATCCTGATATAGCCTTCTTAACAATTCGAGGTAAAAATCCTTTCTGCAGGGGCTCTATGAGGAATCGATCAGATACTATGTTCGGGCCTTGGAGATGAATCCGAAAGCAGATAACGCTTGGCAGTACTTGCGCATTTCTCTCAGGTATTCAAGTTATATATCCTCTTAACGTCATAGTTTTGTTCTGGATGACTTCATGATTTTTTAGTATCTTTGCTGACGCACTGCCAACTTCCCTCTATCGGCTCCTTCACAGTGTGGAAAGATACAACCCTGTACTTTTTCGCTTTCCCTGATATTCCATCTCTCCAAATTTTACCTCCCGTCATCTTCTCTACTTCTCGAGGTCTTTGTCAATTTCTATAAGATGTTCACATTCTATATACATGTAACTGAAACTACGGAGGAGAGAAAAATTCAGACATGGCAATTTTTTCATGGCAATTTTATCAACACAAAGTCAGTTGGCATGTGATGGTGTAAATGCTTTTAGATCCCTACTGCCATATTGTTTTCCCAACTTTTCAATGAGAGTTGTTTAGGATTACGCGCATGCACAGTTTTTCACAGATTTGTCTCCCCAAGCTGCTTCATTTACGTATGATGCAAGGTTTCTAAACGCAATGCATAGAAAGCCTGTGCAGAGTCTAATAAGAAGTGCGGTAGTTTCGAGAGAAACTGTGGGAGTGTGAACGATGGGCCCGGGAGATAAATTTGTGAGGAGTTAGTGAGAATGAAGAGTGTGTGGGGTGTGGGGTTTTGTCTCTATCTGTGCTCATGGAGTCCCTCATGAAACTTCTTTTCATGTGATGTACAGTATAACAATTGTGTAGCTCTTACACAAAAGTATGTCTCAGCTTGCTTTGTTCGGTTAAGTGATTTGCATTACCTCTTCTTACGGTACCACAGCAAATAGGCATGGCTATACACTCACATTTCACTTGCAACTTTTTTTGTGTGTGAACTTCAGTTCAATTCACGATAATTTTGTGATCAGAACTAATTTGGTATGTTTGTTTCTTGCAGCATTGCATCACGAAATGACTTGTTGGATGCTGTTGAGAGAAAGGATTTGAGCGCTTTGGCGAAGGAGTTCCCACTATAATTTATCATATTCAATTAATTATACAGGTTTAGTTATCTGTATGCTCTTGAATATGTTCTTTATTAATTACGATGTATTAAGATTCTGTTACGTAATATGAAATGAGTTTGATCTTTTTGGAGGTGTGGTACTCCAAATGTGAGTCTTGTATGCGAATTCTAAAATTTGTGAACAATTTCCTGTCAAAATTGATCATGGTTTCCCATGGTTTTATTCAAGCATATTATGAATAAGTATTGAACAAGAATACAAAAGTACCTAGTTTTGTTCTGTAAAATACTGTAGTGAAGCTGAGCCTATGTTCAAGATTCCTACTCTCCAAATCAAAATTCAATGTAAATGGCATGGTAGTAATGGTCTCTATTAACCATGCTCCAATATGCTTACACTGAGGTTCATAGCACTTGAACATTTGGTATCTTGTATGGAAAATGTACCAATATGATACAAATCTAGAACATGTTAATCAATTATAATCCATCTAGCAGTATTCTGTATTACTTATTCAGCACGTGAAGCATTTATGTCAAGTTGTGATCTATGTTTTCATTGGAAAGTTCTTCCAGAGTGAATAATAGTTTTGTCAATATCATTAGAATTGTGTGTGTTCTGTTATGAATGCTTCAATTTGTATTAGACACTGCCTTGTCCATCTGAATGAGTTGTTTTGTCACACTTAGTATGGAATTGTTAGTTATGAATCATTTGTTATATTTATATTTCTACTTTTTGAAGAATTTTATATACTTAATTAAATTCTAATAGAGTTTCAATATATATATATATGTGTGTGTGTGTATACATAAGTTATGACTAAAGGTTTCTGCAGAGTAATATTTAAGTCTAATTATTTATTGTGTGTCATATTAAAATGTATTATCATAAAGTATTCTATAAACTCAAGTTTTTCATTCATCAAAGGTGAGCCTACCATTGTCTTTTTTAGTGTCAAATATCTTCATTTTTCAATGTTATATTTGATTGATTTTATTAGTATCATTATTTGTAAGTTTTTAAATTTTAATACTTTACATTTGATATAATTTTATATTTTATTGTAATAATACACTTATCTAACTAATCAAACTTTAAATCAAATAATACAACATCTTGAAATTATAGTGGTGTCACTAGCAACTTGATTTATAAAAATGAGTAATTTATCTTTCTACTTTTGTAATATTAATTAACAAATGGTTATGGAGCTTTAAGCATAAAAATATTTTAAAAATAAATTACAACTACATCTTGTATCTAATAATGATTCTTTAATTTTTTTCTTTTTTCTTTTTGGTGATGTTTGAATTGTACAAAGAAGAAGAAGAAGAAAAAAAGAAAAAAGAACTTTAAAATAAACATATACAAAAACTTATTTCTTTTAATATATTGATTATCATACTAAGTGATTTTTTTTTTGGTTTATTATATAACATTTGGAATTTAGAAAGAAATATTTATTTATTTATTATTATTTATTTTTATAAATATTCTCACAGAAAAAAAGAAACTACACTCAACGACTGACACCAAGCAGAGCGGATGAACAGACCACGGTAAATAGAGATGATAACCAAAACATCCATCAATCAAACGAACGGATAACGATGGTCATGGAGGATGATCAAGTACGTTCATCAATGAAAGGATCACCTTCGCGGAAAGTAGAAGCCCCAGAGCGGGCTCCAGGGTGGGTGGGGTCAGACCGGGCAAGGCAGGGCCTGTTCAAGCGGGGAAAGCCCGGCGTCACCCAGTCGGTGGTGCGGCGTCACACCTCCCGAGGAGGAGGCGGCGGATGGCTTCACCCCCCCCTCCCCCAGCAACGGACTCCGATGAGGGGGCAATTGGGTAGAGAAGTAGTAGCAGCAGCAGTGGTAGCGTGGGATCACCCCCCCGGGACATGAGAGACAAGCCTCTGGTGGCCAACGGCACAGACAGACAGACAGCCTTCCAACCACGGAGGAGCCCCGCTTTCTCGGCGCCGTGGTGGTTGGTGAGGTGCTGGGAGCTTTCCTCACGCTCCAGCCAGCGTCCTGTCGTTCCCCCCCCCCTGTTTTCCGCTGGGAAGGGAGGGGAGCTTCTCCACTCTCATCAGGGCTAAGCGGACCTCAATTGGAGCAACGTGACCGGAATGCACTGCGTTTCTTGTGCGGTGGTATTGATGAGTTTAGCTGTGGGAGTGTACGCTGATCCCTGTCCCCCGGGGCTGTGTGGCTCGTGAAGTGGTGCCTTGCATTGGTTGTGCCGGAGGTTTGGAGTGGTCTGGAGGTGTTTTGTTATGTTACAGGTGCTGCGGTTCCTTGCTGCGGGGTTGCATTGGCGGGGGCTGCGTCTTCCCGTGGACTTTCGTCGAGGGGAGTAAGGGTTGTTGGTGTTGTAGCTTTTGTGTGGAGTGGAGCAGAACTGAGCCTAGCGCTAGGGATTAGGAGAGGTGGAGAATTACGCGTAGGGGAAGGAAGGAAGGCTCCAGGATATGTGTTGATGTAGGAGTTTTTTTCTTCCTATGACGTAGCTTCTCTGTCAGAATGTGAGTTTTCCGTATTTGTGCTTTGGAGTGTTTATGACTGGGGGTCGCTGGTGGAGCTTGGGGTTGGAGGTGGGGTTTTGTGCTGTTGGAAATAGCATGGCAGTGTATCGGCTGGCTGTGAGTGAAAAGAGCACTCGTCAAATTATTGTTGGTTTGCGGATTTTTGTGGAGCTTTGTTGAAAGTGTTTAAGAGTTTGCAGCTCTTTGTTGGAGAAAGAAGCAGAAGGATCTAGCGCAGGAATTACGGTTGTTTTCGTTTGCAAGTTTGTAGCCTCGACCGGGGATTTTATTTTTTTTCTAGCGTTGAAAACAGAAGCTTGTGTTCGTGCCGGAGAGATCAATTAAGTTTTCAATTGAACAAGCAGAGTACAAGTTGGCAGTAATCGTCTCTTAGAGACGGTCACTATGGTCATTAAGGCGATGAAGTGGCCACTTCGTCAGCACTTTTCCAAGAAATATCAAGTCAATCTGGTTTTGAACAAGCTTGAAGGGCTGTCTCCAAATGATTCCGAGGAAGCCAAATTGTATGTCGATTTGAAATGGAAGGGACCAAAGAGTGCCCTTGGTTCCCGATTTCGAAGTATGAAGCGGGAGAAGACGAATGCTCTGCCGGTGGAGAACAGCGGATCAGTATCATGGGACAAAAAGTTCGAACATGTGTGTGTTCTTACAAACGACAAAGATGGTGTCTTTCAACCGTGGCATGTGCACCTCGTTCTTTGCGAGGTAACATATTGTATTCTCTTATTTGGTTTCGTTTCTAGCTTGGGAAACCGGATGCCTTTGCAGTGGCCGTGGTTCTATTGGATCTTGCTCATCACGCTTTCTTTTTCCTACATTTGGCGAGCAAGTTCTTGCTTGCTCAGCACTTCATGAAAAATTATGTCAGTGAGGCAATTATGCATTGGTTTGTTTACACGCGGGTTTTGGTCGTGTAGGCATTACCGGAAAATTCGAAAGGCAAGGTCTCTGTGTTGGGCACTGTCATTCTGGACCTCGGAGCTCTGGCTTCCTCTGCAACCTCTTCTCACAATCCCATATCCTTGCCTGTGACATGCAAACGTGGAGATTGTAACGTTGAAGCGACTTTTGGGGTATTGAGTCAAACCTTTTTTTTTAAATATTATTACTATTTTCTGCTTTGAACCTATACTGAAAATGTCTTTCGTACACGTTGACGTCTCAATTTAGCCCATCAGAAAGCACGGTTGCGTTGCAAGGACAACACTTGTACACATCATTGCGTTTGCCAGCTCCAAGGGTTGTTGCAGCGTGCGCAGAGTTGAATTCTTGCATCTATTTCGACAAATTTCAATCCCCTGGTGCTCGCTGACTTGACTATCAGATGTCAGACGATTTCGTGGATACTAAATAATCATAATGAGACTGTGCTTGCGAATTGCAGATTACCTTCAGCTTTTCAGAGCTGCGGACGGTGTATGAGACAGGATTTGAGAGCGTGCATAGGCTCGTGGCACCTGCAATGGCATGTATGGGTGGGAATGCTCACACTTGGGAGCCTGAGGGTGATGATGTGGTGAAGGTTCATCCTGATCCGGAGAAGAAGAAGAAATCTTCCAAGGAATTATCAAGGGAACACGTGTTGGGTTTGAAAGCCAAGAGAAATCTTCAGGTTGAGGATGTTGATCCAACGGATACTGGAAAGTTCTCCCCTCGTAGTGTTGGAAGCATACAGGATGGCTTGGATCTCTTTGACTCGGACTGGGTCGATGATTCTGATGTGGAGGAGTATGGCGAGGAAGTTGAAGTAGTTAACATTGGGCAGTTTGTTGGCTATGGAACACTAGCTGGGGTCAACCTGGTTGTTGAGGGTGCGCTGCCTCACCATGCGGATGAAACAGCTAGCACCGTAATTGATGATACTGAAGGTCGTGACACTATGTACAGTCGAGCCGCTCTCATGGCAATTCCTAAAGTGGATGCGACTCTGGAGGAGGTCTCAACATCAGAGGCTGCGGAATTGGTGTCACAAGGCTCTTTGATGAGTATGCTTTCTTGGCGGAAGAGAAAGTTGAGTTTCAGGTCACCTCGATCTCGCGGGGAGCCATTGCTGAACAAAGCTTATGGGGAGGAAGGTGGTGATGAAATTGACTGGCATCGACGGCAGGCAGATCCAACAGTCAGCTCCTAACTTATCTCCTGTTTTTTCTTTTTTCTTTTCTAGAGCCTGTGTGACATTGAACTTCGGAAAGTTCTGTTGTTGGACATGTTCAAAGTGAAATGATTGGCAACACATCACGTTGGATTTTAACAAACAGACTGCTTCAGATTATCTCATATTTACTTCCTGAATCACCATAATCTAGCGTGCCTAAATGTAATGACATTTATCTTGCATGTAACTTATTGTTTGAACAAATGTATTCAGAGTCGAAAGAGCGAGGACAGCCTTGCACTTGCCGCCGGAGCACTGGATTTTGGGGAAACTCTTTTCGCCGTAGGAACATGGGAGCAAAAGAATATTATTAGCAGGGATGGACAGACACAGCTTTCGACGAAGGTGTTCTTCGCTTCCTTTGATCAGCGTAGTGAGAGCGCAGCGGGGGAGAGTGCTTGCACCGCCCTTGTAGCGGTCATAGCCGACTGGTTACATAAGCACCCCACTCTTGTGCCCAGCAAAACTGAATTTGACATGCTGATTCGGGAAGGTTCTGCTGAGTGGAGAAAACTATGCACTGTGGAAGCATATAAGGATCGGTTCGCAGACAAACACTTTGATTTGGAAACTGTTATTGAAGCAGCAGTGCGGCCACTTAGAGTCGTACCTGAGATGTCCTTCGTTGGGTTTTTCGTTCCCGAAGGTGTAAGCCACGAGTCCTTGGAGTTCTTGCAAGACGCTATGTCATTTGAGAGCATCTGGGAGGAGATCGAGCGAGCAGGACCAGCTGTCTACATCGTAAGCTGGAATGACCACTTCTTTGTGCTCAAACTGGAAGATGATAGATGCTACATATTTGACACATTAGGAGAGAGGCTTCAAGAAGGTGGTGAACAAGCCTATATATTACAGTTTGATGCCCAGACCAGTCTTGGTCCGACACCAATTCCAAAACCTGAAGATGTCAAGATTGCAAGTCAGTCGGAAACAATAGCAGCAGAGGTGTCAGATTATATGACATCAGTGAAAGCGGGATGCGACAGCGACACTGTTTCTCCACCTTCTGATGATGTTGCTTCGACTTGTGGAGTTCCCATGGAACTAGTCCTTTCGACTGCGACATGCCATGGGGGAACAGCTTCTTGCTGTCAGTTTATAAAGGAATTTTTCGCTGCTCTGCCTCTGCGAGAGCTTCAAAGTGACATTAAGAAGGGTCTACTTGGGAAGGTCCCTCTCCATCAGTTGCTGCAAATCGAATTTCACTTCACTAATCCCTGGCCCTGCTCAGAGTTGGTTCCTGTTTAAGGTGTTATCGCAGAAAGCTTTTCTGTTGAGGTAGCTCCTATTAGAATGTCAGAAGGGGTATCGCTCGGATTGTACTAGAACAGCACTCATGGGTTGCACTGCTGTATGCTTTCACTGATGAGATCAAATAGCGTTTCAATTCTTTATGAATAGAGTATGAGTCCGAGAAGTGGCTATCGAAGGAGATGTTTGATGGTTTCGTTTGCAGATTGAGGTCTGGATCATCTTCAGGGTACTGCTAAGGGATTGCATCCTTGCGGTATTATCAAGGATATACCTTCATTGGATATTTCTACTGCGAGTCGAGATCGTGGTCTTGGTGGTAGCAAGGAGTCGCGGATTGGATTGCTGACTGAGAAGGGTCTGATTACCCTGCGTAGGAGCTGGAGTTTGTAACCATTCTTATTGTCGCGTACAGGAGACTTCTGCCTTGTTCAGAAAAGGTCTAGAATGACTTGAATTACCCTTCAAACAAGGTTCCGTGGCCCGCAGACGCTCCTAGGATCCAGAAAGCTGCGCCGACGCATTGCTTTTGGTGTTTTCGCAAATAATGATGCGGAAATTCCGAGAAGGTTAAATGACGATGAGCTTTCCCAACGGTTCCAGTCAATGATAGCTTTGGGACAACTGACTAGCTACAAATATCGAGAAAAATGAATAATTTACTAGCATCATGTGGCCAGGTCATGAGCATTTATCTTCAATCCAGTTGTACACTAGTAGCAGCTTGTAGCCTCCACGTGGGTGATACTCCAATTTATAATTTTCTTCTTATATTTATGCGACAGTGGAAGTAGTTTGGCTCTGATACGACCTCATTGGTCTTGACAACATTAGATATGTAGGAATTTTTCACTCATGAATAAATTTAGAACTGTCATATTATTGGTTCTGATTCTGTATGTTCCTCTATTATCACATGTGAGAACCATGAGATCTTGAGATGTATGACGCTTTCTGGTAATTGAGTTATTCTATACAGGCTCGACTTGGTAAGTCAGTTTCTCAACATGAAGTGGTTTTTTGAGGCACTGGTATCTGATTACAGATATTTGGAGGAAAGTACTGAACCGTGATGATCTTCAAGGAACCATCTTTTCCTAAACAAGAGACTGTTGCTACTGAGCTTTTCTCCTGCAGTTACATGTGACTGCTTCCACAAGTCTGATGCGAATGCCGTTCTGATCCACTGGTGCAGAGAGCTGAGTTTGGCAGTACTGACCAGATAAAACGGTCAAATATCGATGTCAAACCAGAGTGCACACCTTGACACTCAGAAATTAGATCCAATCATTGTAAGCGGTGGTTTTAGTTCAGGCAGCTGCAGCAGATGACTCGGCCTTCAAGGATGTAACCGTTTACCCATTTTAATATAAAACATTGAAAGCTGTCAAGAGTTTCCTTGTACAATTATAGTTCTTGTGGACTCGATTATCAGTCCCAGTGCATTGCCAATCAACTCTTCCGAAGGCTAGATGTTTTTTATATCCTAAACTGTGAACGTGCAATGCCATTTCGCGGTGCTGGTGCGTTTTGAAGTAATGTACGTGGTTTTCAGACACTGGATTTATTGTTTCTTCTAACTTCATTATGCATCTGGTGCATCTATACAATGGCCTTAGAGCAGCTGTGCAATGGGCTTAGAAAATTATACAGTAAGAGCATATGACATCCGATCACATACACTTGGCTGTTGATGCCCAAGGTTTGCCAGAGAAGAATTTCTTCGCTTCTGTCCATTGTGTAGGAAGAATCTTGCAGTGGGTTTTACTCGTGGGGCCATTAAAATTTAGGCGTCGTCGCAACGAATGGCGATTGATGTTCTCAAAACCTGGCAGTTTGACTTGCGCTAGCACATTCAGGATTCTGAGGTACTGAGACTTTTTGAGGTCGATTACCTGACGCAGACAATGGGAACACCAGAAGAATCTTGTTGTGTCCTGAAGTTATGAAGGTGTCACCATATCCGGAGTCACAGCTCGCCTCCTAACTTAATCCAGACGCATTCACTGAAGTCTATGACCACTTCTTCCTTACTGAAACCTTGTAAGCATCTTCAACTCGCAGTTAGCAAGCGACCCACGAAGACAAAGCCATTAATGGGTATGAATTCACCCATCTTTCATACCTAGCATCCTTGTACTGGGATCTGGATACAATTGACAGGGTGTGAATGGTTAGCTTTACACGATGCAATGTCTGTGTGACAGGGACTTTAAACAACTGGAATAAGGCAAGGTGAGGTGATCTTTTATGATCAATAGTGTCTCAGACCCTCCACATGAATATCACAAGTTATGGGAGCTTTTGCTTATGGTCTCACATGCACAAGACTTGGTTTGTTTATGGTGTTTTGTAAACTGTTTCCATGCATGTTGATTTTTGATTTGTGATTGAATGATGGAAATGGGGGTTTTTTTATTTTATTTTTATTTTGTTGTATGGCTGACACATTGTGTTTGATGAAGGTATGTAAGTAATCAGAAGAAAAATGGTTTATTTTCCAGACAGATTTTAAAATTTATTAAAAACTAATATCTACACTCTCCTTTTTGAAAATGGTCCAGATCAATATATATAAATATATATATATATATGATTTTTTTTTACTTGAAAAAAATGTGGAATAGAAACAATAATGACAGATTATATTGAAATATTCATTCCAAGTATTACAATGAAATTGTACAAAAAAGATCAATAGCGTCAGTTTTACTAATGTAATCTATGGTTTATTTTTAAAGCAAAGAATATTAAATAAAAATCCATGAAATAATCGATATTTAATTAAATGATAAATTACAAAAAAACAGTTAAAACACAACTACCTTAAAATTATGGGTCCTGAAGGCTTCAAATAAAAGTTTAAATAAATCATCATTGAGTGGAAGAAAATGTTATACATTTAAATTACTTTTTCAAAAAATACTGTGGCCTTAAGAAATGAAAGAGACATTTAAAATACAACAAAGGCATATAAAATTTGAATGCCACAAGGAGTAAATATACATGTTTTGTACTCAATTTATTCCATAAAATATATATTTACATATATATGTTATTTAGGGGTGTAATTAAGAAATTATTGGATTTATATATGGTAAAAGATAAAATAAAATTAAAATAGTATTGTAATATATAAAATCTTCAGGAAAATTCATTTTATTTATTTTTATTTTTAGAATGAAGTATTTTTAAAATATAAAATATAAATATAAAATATAATATATATATATATATATATAAATTTGAATTTACAAAATTTCAAAAAAATTCAATATTCTAATTTTAAGTATAACAAAATCTATCTTAGATATATTTTTATCATAAGTAAGATAAATATCAAAAATGAGATATCTATATATATATATATATATATATATGTTGATAAATTATCTAAATTTAGGTTAAAGCTTTTGATGTTTTTGGTGTATTGAAATAAACCTCAGACATACTTAATGTGCCTCTCTTAATATTTATAACAAGTTAATTCTAATTATATTCGAAGACTCAAAAGTCCTATATTAATGGTATAAATAATTTAGGCAGATCTAAATAAGGCTACCATTGGCTTTATACACTACTATTGTATAGTGTTAGTATACTCTTTGGAATTGAACATACAAAGGGTCTTTTTATTTGCATTGTAAATTTCTAAGTAGAGTCTCAAGACATTTTAGGATTAAAAAAGCTCTCAACTAATATGTACGTAGTATGCATAAGTTGTATAAAAATCTTTGCCAAATTTCAGAGGTATTTAAATAAGGGTTAAATAAAAGATGAATATGGATTTAATTATTTTTGTCATAAATTTCCTATAGGTAGTGATTTTTGAAGTGGTAAAATTTCCATCTATAGGATGTCATATAATAGGATGTTATAATTCTGTAACCTTAAACATAGCTAAAACTTTGCACCTATTCTTAAATAAAGTTATTACATTATTGTGTATATATATATATATATATATATATATATATATAATCAAAATTAAGATGATAATTATGCACCAATTTTTATAAAGAATTAGCATATTTATGATTGACAATACAAAAAAATTGTTAGTTTTATATGAAAGTTGATTGTATTTATGTTTTTTTAATTATTTTTTAATGTATACATTTGTATAAAAAATATTTGCATATGTTATGCCAAAAAGAAAAATAAGAAATATTATTCTATAACATCTGATGATATTTTAATGTTCATGATATTACATATATTTTTAATAAATAAGTTTGTTTTAAATAAAATTTATTATTGATTGGTATGTTTGATTTATTGTGAAATTTTTATCTAAGTTTAGGTTGATGCATGATTATATGCAAGACATATGTATGCAATCAGATAATAATAATGATCATATAAAATAATAATCAAGTGCCCTGAATTATATATATTAACACTGTTTGTTATATGTATCTTCACAGTAGATTTAAAAAATAAAAAATGATGCTGAGATTCCAAGAATAGTGGTATAATAAAAATAAATTCGATACTACAATAGGTACTTATTTCTTACAGCAAGATAATGTACAGTAGCATTTATAATAATTAAAGAAACATAAATAAATAAATGATTAAAATTCCTTTTCTCTTATAGTTATAAAATAGTCTAACATCTAAGATAAAAATCATCAGATCATGTACACTATTTACAATTTTGGTATAAATAATTATGAAAGTTACTTGTAAAATTGAAACCTTGAAACCATCCATGATACTTTGAATAACCTCTTACAAGTATCTGTTGACCAGTTCAATTCAACAAAGATATTGTTCTAGTTTTATTTTATTTTTCCATATAAAATCAAATTATTTCTAGAACGCCACATTTATGCACCATATATCCATCACTTAAAAATATAAAAAGACCAAAGTTATAAATTTTAACCCATTTTACATCTATACATACAACTAACATCTTAATGTTTTTTTTTTCTTTTTCTCTCATCCAGAAAAAGAGAAAAGGTGATGTATTTTTACAACTTAAGTCAAGGCTCAGTTTTTTAAAGTACAAAAATACCCATATATCATGTCCAACTATATAATCACTCGTATGCACTATACAGATTGTCGAAGGTACATGAGCACAAGATGCAAGTGGACAAGAGGACGGAGCACTAGAGGAACAGACAAAAAGTTGTATTCTAGTAAGACAGGCCACACACATGGCCAAGTGCAAGTCAGACCACAGCTTATGGATCAGATCATGAAACTGAAGTAGCATACCGAGTTTTTGCAGTAGAATTGCAAATAAAAGGAAGTGAGTCATAGAATGAAGTAGTTTTTGTTCTACTATATTGTGGACATCATCTCCGCAATGGTGACGTAGAGGGCAGCGCCCGTCATAGAGGACTGGGCACTCAGGTTGCCAACTTTCTACTACGACGATGGGGGGCCGTATCCAGCAGGACTAGACAGAGAGACGTTGCTGTCCGGAATACCGTAATGGAGCGTGACAACATGGAGCAGGAGATCAAAATCAAAGCTGACAGAGCTAGAGAGGACAGGCTCTGATCAATGCCCCCGCCCCCAAAACCTTGAATATCAAGCTGCAGTTGCCGCCACCAGACCCAGATCATCACCGATCGAATCTCTACTCCACGGCCCCTACTAATCTCCCTTCAACTCCCCCCCTTAGGTAGCACAGCGTCTGCCATGCCAATGCCGTCTGCACCTTTCTCGCCATCTGCCATCCAGCTATCTCACAGCGTCATGTCCTAGCTGGTGCCAAATCTCGGCAGAAGATCCTCATGTATTTGTTGTAGCAGCAGCAGCAGCAGCCCAGTTAACTCAATTGCTCAGTTGGTTCAGGTGTGTCTGTCCCGGCAACGTGGCAGCTGTTAGTCTCAGTCGTTCGCGGGAGCCATTGCAACGGTTATGCGAGCGGGTTTGTAATGCTGAGGGTGTTTCGTTGAGGTAGATAACCTAAGTTACGGGTCCCTTTTGAGGAAGTCCAGAAGCTGCTCACTTCCGTGGAGTTGAGTGCGTGTTGAGCGACAGCAGGAGCGGTCACCATGTGCGTCGGCTTTGCAATGGCTGCGTGGTAATGTAATGCAGTGGTCTACTGTGGTGAGTTGATTGATTGCAGTGGAGTTGCGCGAAGAGGGGTTTTTTCGTTTTTCTTCTTTCCTCCTTCCAGCGTGTATCGAATGGATAAGGCGATGAGGACCTCAATGCATGGGAGGAGTTGCCTAAAACTTGCAATTTTCGTTGTGCTCGGTTGTTCCTGTTTCTCCTTCGCAGGTACGACATCACAATAAACCAGTTGGATGTTAGTTTAAATCAGTTTAGATGATTTGAGAAGAGTTTTGCTGAGTGCTCCGTGAGGTGGGAACGGATGCTTTTTGATTGTTATATGGCTGGTGAAAATTAGCAGGATTGCTTCGATTGCGAGTCGGTCTTGTTGCTAGGAAGAGTTTAGTGCTGCCGGCTCTCAGTTTTCACGGCATGGCATGGCATTCTTTAACCGCTACCTTGAGTCAAGAAAATATTTAGACATATATTGAGTACTCCCACCTCAAGACACACTGTCAGGACAACTACTTTCACCTTGCTTCGCTGGCTTCTTTTAAGGTATCTACTCAGAGTAGCTGTTTCTAAAGCTATGACGTATTGTGCTACCTAGTTAGACCAAGTCTGCACATTGCCTATGTCCACTGTGTTACAGGTTTTGGCCTTTGTTTATTAGTGTTGTAAGGCCTAAATGTCCGATACGAGAAAGTTCCTCTGCACTGTTTCGCTCAGCAGCTAGCTAGCTAGCTGCTCACCATCTTGAATTGTTTTTGATATTCTATGGACAACCCAATGACGGGCTCCATGTTCCGATCATGACGCTGTTCAAGCAATCCATTGATTTGCAGTGGGCACCGGTGGCACCGTGGGCGTCAACTACGGCACTTTAGGCAACAATTTGCCTTCCTCAGCCCAAGTCGCCCAGCTGCTCCTCTCCACATCCCTCCGCAATGTCAAGATCTACAACGCTGATAAAGCCATCATGGAGGCCTTCGCCAACACCAACATCAAACTTGTTGTTGGCATCGGGACAGAATCCATTCCACTTCTCGCCAGCAGCTCCACGGCCGCGCAGGCTTGGGTGCAATCCAACATTGCTGCGTATGTGCCGGGGACTCAAATAACTGCCCTCGCAGTCGGCAACGAGGTCTTCACCACATCCCCGCAGATGGCATCCCAACTCGTTCCCGCCATGGTCAACATACACACCGCTCTCGTGAACCTCAAGCTCGATTACATCAAGGTGAGCACTCCACACAACCTCCAGGTGCTGCAAAAGTCCTTCCCACCGTCATCCGGCGCTTTTCGGGCTAACATCACCAACGAGGTGAAGTCTTTGCTGGCCTTTCTGTCCGCCACCAGCAGTCCTATCATGGTCAACTTCTATCCCTACTTTGCATACCGCGACGACCCCAAGAACGTCTCGCTCAACTACTCCCTCTTCCAGCCCAACACAGGCGTCACGGACGTCAACACAGGCCTACATTATAACAACATGCTGGATGCGCAGCTAGATTCAGTATACTCCGCCATGGAGCGGTTTGGTTACCACAATATCCCAGTCCTGATCTCTGAGACCGGCTGGCCCTCCAGCGGTGACCCCACCGAGATTGCAGTCAGCGCCACAAACGCCCAGATCTATAATCAGAACTTGATCAAATATGTCACATCCAACAAGGGGACGCCTCTCCGCCCTTCTACATCTGTCGACGCGTACATCTTCGCGCTCTTCAACGAAAACATGAAACCTGGACCTGGATCAGAGCGATTCTTCGGCCTTTTCAACCCCGACAAATCGATCGTGTACAATCTGGGCATAGTGACGAACACGTATCCACCGATTTCTGCAACTCCACCCTACACCTCCCCGATTTCTCCAACTCCTCCTGTTGTCTACCCACCTCCGCAGCCGTCGCTTCCACCGCCTGTGTACTCTCCGCCAGTTCCGCCTGCGAACATTTATCCTACTCCTCCGACACCGCCTGTGCTTACTCCTAGTCCTCCATATTATGCTCCGGTTCAAAGTGGGAATCCCGGCAAGACATGGTGCGTCGCGAAGCCAGGGTCGGGCGAGTCAGAGGTGGCGAATGCATTGAATTTTGCGTGCGGTGAAGGGGGTGCGGATTGTGGGGAGATTCAGGCCGGTGGGGCTTGTTACAGTCCTAACACTGTGCTTTCGCACGCTTCATTTGCGTTCAACACTTACTATCAGAAGATGGGTAGGAATTACTGGAACTGCTACTTTGGAGGGACGAGTGTGATCACCATAACGGATCCAAGTAAGTCGTACGAACTCACCATCCATAACTATTCGTAGAAATCATGACAAACCTTGGCAGTCGTAGAATTAGTGAGACCCATTTCAGACCAAGCCTCTGCGAATAGCTTAGGAAGAATATTTGCGTAGAGACACAAAATCTAATCCCAGCTGTCTCGCAGCTGTCTCTTGTCGCAAGTTTACCCCTGTTGTGAAAGCGGCCCACGGTCATCAGCCATGTTTCACCATGAAGACTCGCAGTTATTAGTTGTAATCCGCTGCATCGTTTCCTGTCTGGTTGCGGGTCTAACATTGCTGTCATGAGTACACGTACAACACTACATACTTAAAATATGAAACGAGTGAATTTGAATACCTGCCACTTCGGTAGGTTGTCATTTGCCGTAGTGTTGCTATGGTTTGTGTACATAACATGATTTCCCATTAAGATTACCAGTAGTTTTCGAGCAATTTTTTATACATGTCACGGGAGATTGTTGAAAGTGGTGACGTGTAGGAATATTGTGCTCATTGGTTTGTCGCTGAATGTGCAGGTTATTCAGGGTGTAGATTTCATTGATTATTTGGGTCTGAAGTCGTAAGCACAGCTTAAGAAGCTTTATGAGGAACAGTATTGATATCAATGTAGTAGTGCTTGTGGGGGGAAGTTGCCACAATTGCCAGTCAGGACGACGATGATAGGATGATAGTTGGATAGTGTAATAGCAGTGGTGAAGACTAAGTGAACGGTATGGAATGCCTCAAGAATATTTGATTCAGAGCTGCAAAAACGGTTTGCGATGCGGAAGTGGGTTCTCTCTTCCGCCTTTTGAGGGGTAAGGCATTCTGTGACGTAAAGCAGCATTTTTGTGAAATTTATCACTCAATTTGTCATGCATATAATTTTTTTGAAATAAAAAAAGTACGCGGAAATGCTTTACTTGCCGAATGTAAAACTGGGAAACGTACAGATTTAAAGTGAGAACGGTTGATTAGACACCTGGACATCAAAACTGAATGCAATGTACCGTAGTTTTCATCAGAAGTTGAAGGTAGGCATTTACCCACCTGTGGAGAGGAAGAAGACCCTCTGGAACGTGGCGATGTAAATAGATAAACCTTGAACACTGGTGAACATCCCCATAACAATGATATCCATTCTGCCACTGTGTTCTACGTGTGTTTTCAAGAGAACTGGCGCAGCTTTATTAAGCATATCAAACGTAATTCTGGTTGAATCAGCTAAAGCACCTGATAATTTTGCAAAGGCCACGTGCCCCCAACAAGCATCAGTAGTATGCTCACCTATCACCTCCCACTATCAGAGCCTGGACACATCACAAGTAACATGTCTGATCCAAATGGACAGTTGATGGTTCAATCTATCTGAGAACTCACCAATAAGCATTCCACCATTCATGAGTGATTGCTCAACACATCAAGTGGCAGTAGATTGTACTTACTAAAACTCAGCTTCTGCTAAAAACAAAGCTCATTTCCAGACAGCTTGAGCAGTAACGTCTGAGTTAGCTGTAACGACTCGTATCAGGGAGTTTGATGGATCTATATCCACACTTCCTGCGCACTTCGCCGATTTCCTGGACCCTCAAGCCTGAGCGTGCACATGGGATCCAGACATCTTCTCTCTGACGCTGGAAGCTCTGAATCTCTCAACACCAGCTCCAGTGGCCATTCTTTAATGATTTCACGGCATGAGAAAACCGCTGAATACATAAAAACAGCAATGACTTCCATGAGCTGGTCCTTCACGGTGATGATGTGCAGACAAGGACCTGATGGGGAGTACCCAAAAACTCTAACCAATACAATGACCTATACAAAGATTGCAACGAGGGACCCAGTCACAAGGACTATGAAGCTAAGAGAGAGCTTTGTACTGAGAAACAATAGCTGATGACCCACATTGTTCAAATTGTTGCAGATCTAGAAGTCGATGGTGTGTGTAGAATCATTGATCTTCCCAAACGCTGATCTCTTCTAGCCTGTTGGATGGATGCATCGGGTGGCAGTTGTGTGCACAACCTGATGCGGAGACTGCAATGGAAGAAAATATTGCACATTGCATATTGTGTTATTAGAGGAGTTCTTGCTAAACAAGAATGCACACTGATATATTTATTTACTTCATCCAACATGTTATGTCAATACAATTCTACTTATTTTAGTCAAATTGTTCATCTTGCTTAGCTTTTCTACTCACACCTAGTTGAAGATAAAAAGAGTTAAAATCCAAGTATAGTTTTGGACAAGTGTGTTAATAATTGGTAAAAAAATATTTGAGTAAGGAGATGCATAATTCTATCTATTATAGTAATGATATGACATATTCTAAAGAAATTCAATATTTTAGTGTTAGAAGATAGAATTATTTATTGGTTATAAATTTTTTGATTAAAATTAATATAAAAAATTATTTATTAATATAAATAATAACAAAATAAATATTAGAGAGAATTTTATTTATGGAACTTTTTTTTGTTATTTCCTATAGTAAGTAGCCATAATATATATATATATATATATATATATATATATATATATATATATAAATAGAATAAAAAATATAATTATAATTCAACTTTATTTTATTTATTTTTAATTTTGCTTTATCCTTTTCTTTGCAATGGAGTTATGTTTAGAATTGTATCCATTCTTAAATAGTTCATATGCTCATAGTACAAGAAATATCAAAACCTTTATCTTATCATTATGTGAAGATATTTTTTATGTCATTAGTACAATGTGTTGGAAGAACTAGAGCCTAGCCATGTAAGCAACCAATTCACTATACATAATCAAAGTATTCTCTATGGCTCCTTAACTTTGTCACTTAACAATGAAATTCTCTAGATTTTCAATATGTAAACTTTGCTCCAAGTTTATAAAGAAATTTTAGCAAAATCCACAACTTAATTTTAATATTTTATAAAATTTAATATTAAAATAATTAAAATTTCTTCACATACTAAAAGAGATATTTTGAATCAATTTAACATACAACTATTAATATAACCCTTTAAAAAAATTTAATAATTTACTTATTAAATAATTTTACAATTCAATCATGACATCTATTACTAGTAATAAAAGGTTGTAATTATAAAGATATATAAGTTTCTTATAATTTCAGTTTAAAAAAGCTTTGAAAAACTTCAAAATCTATTTTCAAATTATTGAAAAAATGTTATGCTTGTCATAATGCTTTGATTTCCATAGATATATTAAATTCAACTATATGTAATTGATACCATTTAATATTATCAAAAGAATTACATAGAACTATCTTTTTGCAATTCCATATTTTTTTTATGAAATTTGCATCCAAATGTAAATGTGTTTTGGCTCTTTAAAGACTTGAAGGAATGATGTTAGATTGAATGACAAGAAAAAAGTTCTTTTTAGGTAAGAATAATGTTGTATGAGGTATGTGGAAAGATTTACTTAATAATTTATTTTTTGTTAGGAAAAATTCAATCAAGCTTGTTGGATACTAATTTTCTAATTTTTTATATTTTAATTAGATAAAAATATAAAAATATAAAATCATTTTAAAAAATTAATAAATAAATATTGTAGCAACATAATTCTTAGTGATTCTATAAGAAATCATAATTAATTTTAAATATTTATTAAATTTAGTAAAAATAAATGATTGGTTCTAAAGCATTAACGTTATGATCTTATGTAGCCATATTTCATTAGATAGAAGTAATTTATAAATTTTTTTCTAACTCAAATAGGAGTTTTAGTCATTAGAGTAGTTGAGGTTGCAGAACTAGCACTATGCAATAATGAAGCATGTGAATTAGTTTTAGCAAGTAGAATGGTTGTTAAAAATTCTTTTATGATAAAATTATTTTGAACTATTATCTTTTAGAATAGTAAAAAATAGAAATATGAATAATTTTTTTATTAATTTGTAAGCAATGAATACTTATTATTATAATTTAAATTAATATTAATAAATTTTAATAAAGATATAAATAAAATTTTAAAAAAATCAAAATATAGAAAATCTTAACTAGATTCTATTATCATAGACATACATATTTATTCTAATAGTTATGTAGATATTATAAAAAGATAAAAGTATGTTAATCTGATAATATCTTATAGATAAGCTTCTTAGAAGATTCATAGATGCAGTTTTACCTTTATACATATATATAGGTAATTAATAGATTAAAAACTTGACCAATAAGTTAGCCATATATCACATATGTCAAAAATTAAAAAGTAAAATTTAAGAGTCGAGCAGATTAAACTTCTTTGAGTATTAATTTTGACATATTTGAATTTGTAATGACTTTATAAGAGTTGTGAAAAGTTAGGATTGTCTTAGATGATTTTTAAATTTATAAAATTAAATAGAGTTGATATTTTGGACAATTTCATAAATTTTGATATAAGTCTATAGGTAGAAATTTGTAAGTTTGTATAATTGTGTTTAATGTGTATTACAAATTTGGACTTAATCAAATGGTTAGATTGAAGATTATTGAAGTTTAAGTGGATTGAGGTCTTACAAATTGAAGTTTAAAGATTGATTAGTATCATTATAATTTAATTAAAGTTTGTTTAAGATTTTATTAGAATTATAAGAATCATTTTATTACAAGTTCTATTTTACCTTCTACAATCAAGTTCTCAATGCATTCTCAAGTAAACTTCATAAAATACAACAATGCTTCAATTCCATTTCTTTAATGTAACACCTTAAATATCTTATAATATCTTTTCCTTCAAATTGATCAATTTTATCAACTTCTTGTAAAGCCTTATTTACCATATCTTCTTTGTGATCTTTAACTTATTGCTATTACATGAATATAATAAAAGGTTCAAACATGCTTAGTTACTAATATAAAATGTTGATCATATAAATAAGGTTGAAAGTGTGAAATGGCCCAAACTAATGCCAAAGCTTATCCTTCATAAGATAAGTAATTTGACTTTGTATTGTTATTACTTCTAAAAGCAAATGCAATGACATATTTCCATCTTACATTATTATTACATTATTATTACTATAATTCAATAGCAACACTAACATCTCTTCAATACATACATTCAAAAGTAGTGGATATGCAAATTCATGTAGTACATTTCAAACTTCTTACTAAGAAAGAAAAGACTTATTGTCATCAAGAAAGATTATTCTTGTATTATAGAAAATCTAAATATATTGCTTAATATTATCCAAAGAAGCGACACAACCAAAAAATGAGAAATATGATTGTTAAAGAAGATAGTATGTCAAAAAAAATATTTGACTAAATATAATAGAGATCATGTGGTTGGAACCTTCTACAACATCTAGTGAAGGTCCTATTCTCTCATGTAATCTTTTTCCTTATTTTACAATAAATTTTATTTTAGGATCTAATCATGATAAAGTGTTTGTCTTGTTAGATTTAGGAGCCTTAGTATATTTCTTAGATGAAGAATTTTCTAAAAGACATAGCATACCTTCAATAAAGAAAACTAAACCTCTTCATATAGAAGTCATAGATGGTCCTCTATTGTCTTCAAAACATGTTACTTATGAAATTCTTCCTATAGGAATAACAACTATCGATCATAATAGCTTTGTAATATTTAATATCATTAGATCTCTCTTTAATTCAATCATTTTAGATTTATGATGATTAAAAAATATATAATTCCAAAATAGATTGAATTTTTTATATATTTTTGACTTTTTTAGAAGTATAACTAAAAAAATAATTAATCAAGTAGAAAGTCATAAGTCTAGTATAATTGAATTTGTATTTATAGATATAAAAGCTTTCTTGTATACTCCAAAAGAAGGATTATCTTGAGTCATTTATGCCACATTTATTTCTAAAGAGAAACAAACTTCAAGTGATATTTCAAGAAAATATCAAGATTTTTAACATATATTTGAAAAGAAGAATGATAATATTCTTTAAGAACTTCATCCTTATGAGTATTCCATTGACTTTTAACAAGGAGTTCTATCTCCATTTGCACTAATCTACAATTTATCACAAAATGAGTTGGTCTCATGGACATACACATGTAAGTTAGTAATTACTTATATAAATAGGTAGAAATAGATAGAAATAGATAAATATAAGTTAATTCTATATTATCTTCTGAAAAAGCTTTTTAGAAGCTTCATAGATACTACTTTGACTTTATAGATGTCTATTGTTGACTTTTAGATTAATAACTTAGTCAATAGTCCTACACATGTTGATAGCTTGAAGAACAAGCTAACTATATGGTCCACATGTACAAAACTTACCTTGTAAGCTAAGGCATATATCGTGCAAAGTCAATACATATTAGAGGTCTTATAGAACATTGCCATTTAACTCCTAGTTAGATAGTATATAAAGAGACAAGAGTAAAGCCGTCTTTACTCTTGTCAATTCCTTTCTTGCTTCTAGTTCAGTTTCAAGAGTCTCAAATTTTCTTGTCTTTTGGTAATAAGCCATTTTAGTTTCTTTTTAATATATGTACTTTTTTATTTTTATTTTGTCTCTTTTTTCTTTGACATGGATTTCATTGGTTTATGCATCATCTTTTAATTCATGTCTCTCACAGATTGAGAAGAGTATACTTATAATATCAAAGCTTTGTCTTGTTTTGATTAAGAGTAGATTATCCCTTTCCCATGATAAGACATAAGCCTATTAGAAGTTATGGATTACCTTCTTCTAAACTGATATTGTTCTTAATATTTTTATTTATCTTCAAGACTTTTTTTCTACTTATCTTGAATAATATTAGATATTTTTTTAAGTATTATTATGACAGAGCTTGTTGAAATAAAAAATGCAATGGTACAAATGTAAGAACAATTGAGGAAGTTGATGCTTGCGATGCATCAACTTAGATTACCACCACAATGATCAACAAGAATGATAGGAAGTTAGGATATAGAGATGATTAGAGTTTCTTCAACATCTGTACCAAATCAAGTCCTTCCATCCATGATGGAACATCCTTTAAGTATTAGAGAACTAAAAGTTGCCATATCTGAGAAGTTTGACAGTACAAGATCTAAATTTTGAAGATTTATCAATCAAGTATAACTTGTGATTGAACTTCAACTTCAAAGTTATTCAACTCCAGGATCACAAGTTAGATTCATTGGTACACTTCTTTCAAGTTCAATATTATCATGGTTTTCATCTTTTTTTGAATGACAAGATCCAATATTGAATAATCTAGAGGTATTTTTGATAAAATTTTGATCCATGTATGGAAAACATGATGCAACTTGTGTTGCAACCAACAAGATCCATATTTTGCAACAAGACAATTAATCTGTAACATTATATCCTTCACAGTTTTGACAACCTGTAATTAATATTAAGAAAGATGATGTTGCACTTAATAGCCAATTTTTCTATAGATTACAATATGAAGTAAAGAAAATGATGCTCAACTTACCTGATCCTCAAATATTGAGTCAAACAATAGACTTTGCTGTGAAGTGAGACAATCAACTTTTTGAATTATGATTTAAGAGTCGCACAAGTGGGCCTCAACATTACTACAATTTGATGGTAATACCAACATTTCTTTAATACATTCTTTCAAAAGTAGAGGATATACAAATTAATGGGATATATTTTAAATCTCTTATCGAGCAAGAAAAGACTCATCACTGTCAAAAAAGATTGAACTTATATTGTAGAAAATCCAAACACATTGCTCAATATTGTCCAAAGAAACAAAGAAGCTATAAAATGAGGAGCGCAGCTATCAAAGAAGATAATGTGTCAGCAAACAAATTTGTCCAGCTACAATAGAGACCATGCGGTAGGAATCTTGTACAATTTTTAATGAAGGTCCTATTCTCTCCTCAAAACCTTCTCTTTATTTTATAATAGATGTGCATTTAAGACCTAATAATTATAAAGCCTCCACCTCGATAGATTCAGGAGCCTCAGCTTATTTCTTAGACATAGAATTTGTTAAAAGTCATAAAATACCATTAGTACAAAAAACTAAACTTGTTCATATAGGAATCATAGATGGTCATCTGTTGTCTTTTGGAGATGTTACTTATAAAACACTTCCTATAGATGTAACAATAAATATTCATAATAGTTGTATAATCTTTAATATAATTAGATCTCTCCCTAATCTAATCATTTTAGGTTTATCATGGTTAAAAAAGTATAATTGTTGCATAGATTAGATTTTTCGTATGTTTCACTTCTATAAAAGTAATATTAAGAGTAAAATTAATCCAATAGAAAGTCAAAAGTTTAGCATAATAAATCCTATGTTTGTAGGTGCGATAGCTTTCTTATATGCTCCAAAAGAAGGATCACCTTATGTCATTTATGCTGCACCTATTTCTAATGATACAAAGACTTCAAGTAGTATTCTAAGCCAATATCAAGAGTTTTAAGATATATTTGAGAAGATGAATAGAGATACTCTTCCAGAACATCATTCCTATAACTACTTAATTGACCTTCAAGAAAGAGCACAACCGCCAATCTATAGTTTATCACAAAATGAATTAGCTGAACTCAAGGAATATATTGAAGAAAATCTAGCCAAGAATTTTATACCCCGTTCCAAATTCCTATCAGGAGCTCTAATCTTATTTGTGAAGAAGAAAGATGGATCATTACGGATGTGTGTTGATTATCAATGACTCTATAAGATCACCATCAAGAATAGGTATCCTCTATCTTTGATATCTAGACTTCTTGATCAACTGAATCAAGCTAAGATCTATACAAAAATAGATCTATGGAGAGCATTTAATCTAATACGTTTTAAAAAAAGAGATGAATAGAAGACTACATTTCAAATTAGGTATGGATATTTTGAATACAATGTCATGCCTTTTAGACTTACAAATGCACCGACAACTTTTCAACATCTAATGAATGATGTTTTTTGAAAATTTTTGGATGACTTTGAACAACATCTTCATCTATTCTAAGAATACAGATGAATATGAACTTCATATTCATCATGTGTTACAATAATTAAGAGATGTGGGACTCTATGTCAAAATCAAAAATAAACTTGAGTGGAGCAGAGAAGTTGAAGCATCTTTTGAAGCTTTGATGTCAGTTTTTATTTCTGTACCAATCTTATATTGTATCAACTTTTTCAAGGTATTTTTTATGAAAATAGATGCATTAGACTTTGCTTTGAGTGTCATATTATTATAAATAAAATCAAATGATAAAATTCATTCAATAGCTTTTCATTCCACAAAATTTTTAGTAGCCGAGAGTAACAATGAAATCCATGACAAAGACCTTCTTGTAATTGTGGATTCATTTCAAGAATGGCATCACCATTTAAAAGACACTTCTAATCCACTCACCATGTATATGAACTACAAAAATCTCTACTACTTCATGACGGTATGAGTTTTGAATTGTCGCCAAGCCCGTTGGAGCATATCTTTATCAAGATTTGATTTCAAGATCACATATCGATTCAAAAAACAACAAGGTTTGTCAGATGCTCTTTCTAAATATTCTTATCTTATACCAAAAGAAGGAGATGCATCTTTTGATCAACAAAGAATGATTTTCTTGAAACTAGAGCATTTTCATCTTTGAGTAATGAAATCAATATTAACTATTCATTCAATCCTTATGAAACAAATCCAATCAAGTATGTCTTCTGATCTTCTTATTCATAATATTAAAAATCTTTCTTTTAAGTCTCAAGATACTTTTAAGTTTGAAATAAAAAACAACCTATTCTATTTTTAAGATTGATTATATATTCCAAAATGAAAAGCATGATTACATGTTCTTCAAGCATGTCACGACTTTCCACCAGTAGGACATTTTGAATAAAACAAAACTTTAGAGCTTATATCTAGAGATTTTTGATGGCCACAAATGTAGAAGGGTGTAAAAGACTTTGTTCACTCATGTGACATTCGCTTAAGATCAAAAACTCCCTGTCATTGACTTTTAGACTTCTTCAACCATTATTCATTCCAAAACAACCATGGTCTTTTATTTCTATAAATTTTATCATAGATCTTTTCCAATCTTAGGTTCTTAAGACTCTATATTTGTGTTAATAGATCATTTCATCAAGATGGCACATTTTGTACTATGTACAAAATCTATTACAAGTGAAGAAATGACTAAACTCTTTATTTATAATATCTTTCGCTATCATAGATTATCCAAGGATATCATATCAGATATAAGAACTCAGTTTGTATTAAGATTTTGGCAGATTCTTTTCAAGATTTTAAAAGTAGATATAAAACTATCTTTGGCATTCCATCCTCAAACTAATAGACAAATAGAGTGTATTAATAAAGTTTTGAAGCAGTATTTAAGATATACCATCAATTACCAATAAAATGATTGAGCAACTCTTTTGCCATTGATAGAGTTTGCTTATAATAACACAGTACATTCTTCTACAAAAAAAACATCTTTCTTTGTCAATTATGGTTATCATCTATGACTTGATACTTTTGATTTTTTAAAAGCTGATAATCTTATGGTCGAAGATTTGGTAAATCGTTTGTCAGAGCTATATGCAACAATGAAGGCACAGTTAAAAAAAGCTCAATAAAAATAAAAGATCAATATGGATGTCTATCAAAAGGAACAACCACTATTCTATGTGGGTGACAAGGTATAGTTACTTTATCCCAATATCAAGACTACTCGTCCTTGTGACAAGTTGGACTATTGTAGGCTTCGACCATTTCCTATTTTTGCAAAAATTAATCAAGTTACATATTATTTATACCTACTGGAGTCAATAGAAATCCATCCAATATTCTATATATCTCTTTTTCAACCATACAAGATAATAGACTTACTAAAAAGAAGACAAGTGCCACCTCTTCCTATAAAAGTTGATAATAATTAAGAATTTAAAGTAGAAGAAGTCGTAGACTCAAGGTAGTACCAAAATAAGTTGGAATATCTTGTTTATTGGCATGGATATAATATTAGTGAATGCACATGGAAGCAAGCAAAGAATCTTATAAATATAGTAAAGAAGGTGGAGGCTTTTCATTGATGACTTCCATCAAAATCAATATGAAGACCTTTTCTATAAAAAACACAAGATCTAGGCAAGATAACATTCTACTTTCAATCCTTGTTTGTAGCTTCTTTATATTTGTGACGCTAAGGAGATGGAGAATCAACAACCAATGGATTCAACTAAAGAGTCTTTATTTGTTGACCTATCGGATGAGACATTGTGATTGTCACAACCTTCAAGACAATGTAATTGAGATGAAGATCCTCAAGAATGACGTATTTTTCCTCAAATAGATGGCAAGATACAATGCATTTTGTATCACAACCTTGGAAGAGTCTCTCAATATTTGGTAATTTTATTAGAGGTAGTAACAAATCCTGACAGTGTTTTAAATATTTTATTTGAGAAAAGTTATGAAGGCCTCAACAATGACCAAATAATAGGGTGGTCTTTCTATCTTGGTATGGGATACTATTGATGGTTGAGAGGCTCTATCAACCATCTTCAAAGAAAACAAAGATCTAACTATGTGACAAATACAATTTGTCGCATCTTAGACTTTTTTAATATATGATGACTGCTCTTTATGGTATCATCCCTACAAGGGAGAGTAATATCACAGTCATACATATGTAAGCCAATAATTACTTATATAAATATGTAGAAGTAGATAGAAGTAGATAAAAATAAGTGAATTCTATATTATCTTCTAAGAAAACTTTCTAGAAGCTTCATAGATATTTCTTTGACTTTATAGGTATCTATTGTTGACTTTTAGGTTAAAAATTTAGTCAACAAGTTAATCATATACTACATATATTGATAGCTTGAAAAACAAGCTAATTATATGGCCCATAGGTAGAAAACTTATCTTGTAAGCTAAGGCATGTATCTTGCAAAGTCAACATATATTAGAGGTTCTATAGAACATTGCCATGTAGCTTCTAATTAGATAGTATATAAAGAGGCAAGAGTAAAGCCCTCTGCACTCTTGTCAACTCCTTTCTTGCTTCTAGTCTAGTTTTAAGAGTTTCAAGTTTTCTTGTTTTTTGGCAATAAGCCATTCAAGTTTCTTTTTAATATATGTACTTCTTTATTTTTATTTTTTTACTTTTTTCTTTGACACGGATTTCATTGATTTGTGCATCATCTTCCAGTTCATGTCTTTTATAATTGATTGAATTCAAGGAATATATTGAAGAAAATCTATCTAAAAATTTCATATGGCATTTCAAATCTCTAGTAGAAGCTCCAATTTTATTTATAAAGAAAAGAGATGAATCATTACAGATATGTGTCGATTATCATGGATTCAATAAAATTACTATAAAAAATAAGTTCCTACTTCTTTTGATATTTAGACTTCTTGATCAGTTGAATCAAATTAAGATCTATATAAAAATAGATCTACAAGGAGCATACAATTTGATACATATCAAAAAAAAGAGATAAATGGAAGTTTGTATTTAGAACTAAGTATAGACATTTTGAATACAATTTAATGCCTTTTGGACTTACGAATGCATTAGAAGCTTTCCAACATCTAATGAATGTTATCTTTTGACATTTTTTAAATGACTTTGTTATTTGTTATTTAGATGACATCTTAATCTATTCTAAAAACATAAAAAAATATAAATTTTATGTTTGTTATGTATTACAAAAACTAAGAGATATAGGATTCTATGCAAAGATAGAAAAGTATATATTTGATATTATTTAAATTGACTTCTCAAGATATATCATTTCAAATGATAGACTTATGATGGATCCTAAAAAAGTTCAAACTATTATTAATTGGAAGTTTTCAAAAATGGTAAGAGATGTCTAATGCTTTTTGGAATTTGTCAATTATTATTGGATCTTCATCAAGGACTTCTCTCAAATTACAATTCCATTTACATATTTAACTTATAAAGAAAAATTTAAATAGAATTAAGAAGCAAAAGAAATATTTGAAGCTTTAAAAATAGCTTTTATTTTTGTACCAATTTTAAATTTTGTTGATTTTTTTAAACCATTTTTTATGAAAACAAATATATCAAACTTTGCTTTAGATGTTGTATTATCACAAATAAGAATAGATGATAAATTTTAATTTTCATCAAATAAATTCAATCAAATATGTCCTGTAATCTTCTTGCTCATGATATCAAGAACCCTTCTTCTAACTCTCAAGATGCTTCCAAGTTCAAGTTCAAAAATAATCTACTCTATTTCAAAGCATGCTCATATATTTCAGAACGAGAAGCACGTTTATGTATTCTTGAAGCATGTCATGACTTTCCAATAGTCAAAAATTTTGGCTACAAAAATAATTTGAAGCTTATATTCAAAGAATTTTTATAGCCACAAAGAGTTACATGTAACAGTGAAGGCACAATTAATAGAAGCTCAAGAATGAAAAAAATAAATACTAATACTTATTATAAGGAACAACCACAATTCAATGTGGATGACAAGGTATGATTACTTCATTGTAATATCAAGATTACTTACCCTTGTGACAAGTTAGACTATTATAAGATTGAAAACTTTTCTATTTGTGAATAAATCAATCCACTTGCTTATTAATTATACCTACCACAGTCAATGAAGATGCATTCTATATTCTATGTATCTCTTCTTAAGCCATATAAGACAATAAACATACCAAGAAAAAAAATAGGTGGCACTTCTTTTTATAAAAGTAGATAATAATAAAAAAAAATTGAGGTAAAAAAGTCTTAAATTCAAAGTGGCACTGAAATAGGTTGAAATATCTTATTTATTGGTATAGATATGATATTAATAAATGCTTATGGGAGCCAACAAAGAAGCTTACAAATGCTTCAAAGAAGATGGAGGCTTTTCATCAATAATATCTATTAAAACTTAGATAAAAGAAAATCTTTGCTATAAAAGAAAAAAGATCAAAAAAAGTTAATATTCTATCTTTTATCTTTATTTGTAGCTTTTGTGTATATTGTGGTCCTAAGCAGATGGAGAATCAATAAATAGTAGATTCAACTCAAGAGATATCATTTCTTGACTTGTCAAATGAAACATTTCAATTGTCTCAATCTTCAAGACAATATAGTCAAGATGAAGATCTTCAAAAAAGACATGTTCTTTCTTGAATAGATGGCAAGATATAACATGTTTAGTATCACAACCTTCAAGGAGATTCTTAATATTTTATAATTTTATTAGAGGTAGAAATAATTCTCGATGATGTTTCAATTGTTTTATTTGAAAGAAGTTATGAAGGCTTTAACAATAATCAAATAATAGGTTAGTCTTTTTGCCTTGGATTGGTATATTATTAATGGATGAAAGGACCTATCAACCATCTTTAAAGAAAACAAAGATCAAAGTATGTAGCAAACACAATTTGTTGCAACTTAGATTTTTCCAACATATGATGACCATGCCTCATAGAACTCATTTCTAGAAGGGAAGATAATATCACAAACATACATACTTATTCTAATAATTATCTACATGATTAAATAGAAGTAAATAAAAATAGATAAAAATAGATTAATTTTATAATATCTTCTAAAAAAGCTTCCTAGAAACTTCATAGATATAATTTTGGCTTTACACGTGTTTATGATTGACTTTTAGGTTAGAAACCTGGTCAACAAATTAGCCACATGTCACACGTATAGATAGCTTATGGAACAAGCCAACTATGTGGTGCACATATAGAGAACTTGTCTTACTAGTTAAGATATGTGGTTTGCAAAGTCAATACATTATAGAAGTCATATAGAACATTGCTACATAGCTCTTAGGTAGATAGTATATATAAAAGCAAGAGTGAAGTTTTTTTTACTCTTGTCAATTCTTTTCTTGTTGTGATTTAGATTCAAGAATTTTTCAATTTTTTTTTAACTTTTGGCAATAGCCATTATAATTTTTTTTTAATATATGTATTTTCTTACTTTTGTTTTATCATATTTCATTTGAAAAAAATTTCACTTGATTCTTTGCTTTTATTGAATTCTTATCTTTGATAGGTATGATTATTTTGTCATAATATCAAGACTATTTGTCCTTGTGATAAGTTGGATTACTATTGTTGTATAATAATATAGCTATTATATAGAAGAAAAAAATTATTTTATTATAAAAGAGTCTAATAAAAAATATAATAAAAAAATAAAGATAAATAATAAAAAGATAATAAAAATTTTAGTCTTAATAATATCTTTTTATAAAAGAGACTTCTATTTACTTTGTAGAAAAATAAAATGAGCCAATTAAAATTAAATAAAATATGTAATTTATAAAGGCATATTTATGAAAAGATTAAAAATAGTTTTTAGCAAAAATAACCTAAAAATATGAAGAATTGATACTTTGAAAGAACCAATTGTGAACCAAGGTTGAAATCAGACCTTGAGGCACAAAACCATGTACCTACGGAAATTTTAAGATTCTTTGATTGATTAAAAAATGAGATTTGAGAGCAAAGTTGTGAAAAGATTTTTGAAAGTTTATTTCATTTGATTTTAAGATATATTGAGGTTTTGGGGGCTTTTCAAATTGAAAGGTGTATTCAATAGATTTGGATTTGAAGAAATAAAAAGAAGTTTATAAATTTAATGATTTTATGAGTGTTATAGTATATTTATAGATAGATTTTTTTTTAGTGTGTTATTGTGCTTGTTTTCAATATGTGTAAGAAATTTGATGTCAATTAAGTGGTTATATTAAAGGTTTTAAGAATTCTTGTGGATTATGGTCTTAAATAATTGAAATTTAGAGTTAGTATGAATTTTTAGGATCTTGTAATATCTACCAATTTGATTGAAGCCAAAATAAATGAAAGCAATTTAGACTTAAATACCTACATAATAACCAATTTTTGAAATAATTAAATAATTCAACAAGGAATTTTTTTTGTTAGGAGATCAACATTCAAGTTGGAAAAAGAAAGCACCCATCATCTGAGAGGTTTTGATAGCTTTTCTTTAAATTAATGATTTTGATTCTTCTAAAAACTTTTTTAATTATAAATTTCTTGTAGATTAAATTCTAGATAGAATTTTAGTCAGGATCAATGATTCAATTAATATTTATTGAAGTTTCAAAATAGCCATAGTAGTTGATTAAATTTTTTAAATTTTTTTTGAAGTTGTTTAGAATTTTATTAGGATTTGATTAGGATTTATTAAGAATTTAGAATTTTATTAGAGTTTTATTATAATTGATTAAGGATTTGAGTTGGATTTGATCTAGAATTAGGATTTAAGATTTAATTAAGATTTGATTAGGATTTAATTAGAATTTAGGATTTAATTAGAATTTTATTAATATTTATTTAAGATTTTATTAAGATTTAATTTAAGATTTGATTAGGATTTTATTAAGTTTTGGTCTAAGATTAAGATTTAGAATTTGATTAAGATTTGATCTAAGATTTTATTAGGATTTTATTAATATTTTATTAGGATTTTATTAGAATTTTATCTAAAATTGGAATTTAGGATTTTATTAGGATTTTATTAGGATTTTATTAGAATTTGATTAAAATTTATTGAGGATTTTTTGAAGATTATATTAGAGTTTAATTAAGATTTAATTAGTATTTATATTTTTAATATATTTTTAAAAAAATTTCTTTATTATATATATTTCTTTAAGATTAATATATGATTTCTTTATATATTTTTTTTAAAGTTCTTTGAGACTTTTTTTGGAATTTAATTAAAAATTGGTTAGTATTGTTATAATTGAATTAAAATTGTTAAGATCTTCTTGTTACAAGTTCTAATTTATCTTCTAGACTTAGGAACTTGGCAGATTTTCAAGCAAACTTCACAAAATATGATAATATAAACTTGGACCATTTTCTATATGTAAATAGATTAATCCAATTGCTTATTAATTGTATCTACCATAGTCTATGAAGACCCATCATCTATTCCATGTTTCTTTCTTTGAGCCATACAAGACAATAGATATACCAAAAAGACAACAAATGGCACCTCCTCTTATAGAAGTGAATAATAACCAAGAATATAAGGTCAAAGAAGTCTTAGACTCAAGGCAGCACCAAAAAAGGTTAAATTATTTTGTTCATTAATATAGATATGATATTAGTGAATACACATGAAAGTTAATCAAGAATCTTATAAATATAGTAAAGAAGGTTGATACTTTTTATTGACAACATCTATCAAAATTAAAATAAATGATAACAAATCTTTGCTATAAAAGAATTGCAATTCAAAAAAAATTGTATTTGATCTTCTATTCTTGTTTTTAATATTTGTATATTTTTTGGACTAAAGAGATGGAGAATTAATAGCCAAAAAATTCAACTCAAGAGCCATTATTTGTTGACTTATTGGATGAGATATTGTAATTATTATAGCCTTCAAAATGACATAATCAAGCTAAAGACCTTCAAGAATGACATTTTCTTTCTTCAATAGATGGAAAAATACAATAGATTTGATATTATGACCTTAGAAGAGATTTTCAATGTTTGATGATTTTATTGAAGGTAGGAACAATTTTTGATGGTATTACAAATGTTTTATTTGAAGGAAGTTACAAAGGCTTCAACAATGATGAAATAACAAGTTAATCTTTCCGTCCTAAAATGGGACATTATTAGTAGTTGAAAGTACCTATCAACTACCTTCAAAGGGAACAAAGTTCAAAATATGTGACAAAATATAATTTATCGCATCATAGACTTCTTCAATATGTGATTACCACTCCTCATTAAACTTGTTCTTAAAAGAAGGGGTAATGTCACAAGCATACATATTTACTTGAAAAATTACCTAGATATTATGAATAAGTAAAATTAAGTTAATTTGATGAAATCATATAAAGAAGCTTCTTAAAAGCTTTATAGATATGATTTCACCTTTATACATGTCTATAAGTGATTGGTAGATTAAAAACTTGGCCAACAAGCTATCCACATGACACATATTTCCGTAGCTTGTGGTACAAGTTAATGATGTAGCGTACATATAAGAAACTTGCCTTGCAAGTTAAGATATGTGTCCTACAAATTGAACATATATCAAAGGTCTTACAGAACATCGCTTTTAGTTAGGCATATAGCTTTTAGTTAGATAGTATATATGGATGCAAGATTAAAGCCTTCTTTACTCTTTTCAATGCCTTTTTAGTCCTTGGTCTTTCTTCCAAACTTTCTAATCTTCTTATCTTTAGCAATAGCTATTCTAGTTCAATATATTATCATTTTTGAATGATTTTTAAACTTTTTGAATAACATAAGAGTGTATTGAGATTTTTTTTTGAAATTCATATCCTTGATATGTATTCATGAAGAAGGGTTCATTCTTGCCTTCATATTTTTTTATCTAACTAGGATCTATGTGGCAATTTTTTATAGAACCTTTAGCACATGATTAACTTACAAAACAAGTTTTCTACATATATGCCACATAGCCAACTTATATCACAATTTATCAACATATATAACATGTGGCTAAATTTTCAATCTATCAATCAACTATCAATACGTATAAAGTCAAATCCACATCTATGAAGATTATATAAACTTCTCTATAAGATATTATCAAATCAACCTTCATTTATCTTTTAAATAATACTTCTTATCTTAATAATTATATATGTTGATAATAATAAATTTTAAAATTATGTTTTTGAATTATATTATATTTTTATTTTAAATTAGATCAATTTTTTTAATTATAAAACTTTGGACCAATTCTTAAGCATCATAAACAAAAAAAAACTAAAAGATGTTTGAGTTATATATATTACAATAAGACATGTATTGCTATTTCATTTCACAATTGCTAGAAATTTGAAGTATATGATGGAATGCCAAATATCCAAATTCAGATTATTGGATCTACATGCTTGAAATGATCAGATAAAATGCTCTTATAATGGAGACAAGCATCAACAAATCATTAGATCTTGTGTTCTAAAATGAAGGTACAAATGAGTCTTTTCCATATGTATCTAACTTTTTTATAATGGTAGATTTAATGTCTATTAATATTTTTGTAAGGTCTAGATTTTTTATATATTATTAATATTATTAAATTTTAAAGAAAAAAATCTATAAATAAAATTAAAAATAAATAAATAAAAACTTTTATAAAAATATCTTTGCAGTGTACCACAGATGGATGTAGTATTGCAAATATTAAAAATATAAAAATAAATAAAAAGATTATATATATATATATATATATATATATATATCTATGTTAATAAATAAATATCACATCTATCTTATGGTTTTTTTAAGTCAAATTTAGTCATTATTTTATTAATATTAAGGATTAATAATCATTATTATTATCAATGAATTTTGACAAAAACTAAAAATCTAATTTTGAAGTTTTTTAGAAGACAAAGGTCTAATATTGTTGGTAATGTCTAGAACTATTTGAGTAAGATATGCCAATGTGCTTGCAATTTTGTTGTACACAATATTAGAGTTTATGCTGTCTCTTGAGTTTGTGAAAAAAAATCTCTCAAAAAAAAATCACCATTCAATACCTAATTCCATTTTTTTCAATTTTTTTGCTCATTGAAATGTCTAGTAACTTCTTTAAAATTTGTTGGCTTGAAATAATTGTCTATGCTCAGTATAATTCGACCTTTACTTCTACTAATTGCAGACTTGTTCCAACCATTTGAATAGTCATTACTGATAATGTAGATAATTCTATGTGAAGCTCTATATTTAAAGATACATATTTCTAAGTTATTTAGTCATTTCTTTTTAACTTCCAAGGCCTTGAAGGAAACTCAAAAAAAAAATCCAACAAAACATAAAAACAAAAATAAATCTTAACCTTGGCATTTTTTGAATAAGATTGGATCCAAATTTGTTGAAGGCAATTGTCACACTCATGTTTTTGTCCATTACATCCTTTGATAATGAATCCAATAATATTACTTGTATTATTTTCCACAAGCATAAAATAATAATAATAATAATAATAATAACAAAAAGAATAAAAGATTAATAGAAGAATAATAAATAATCCACATCAAAGCTTCCAAAGTCAAAATGATTTTTAATACCAACTTTTGAAAACATTGTACTTCAAAAAAATGTATAAGTTTGTGTTTTTACCTTTTCATGCTTTGCTAAGAAATTATTAAAAATGATGATGTCACTGGAATTTTTGATAATATCAATCAAATCATTTAAGCTTTAACTCATCTTGCTTGCATTTCAAAGACAGGATGAACTTTGTACCTGCTATGATGGACCCCATCCTGAGTGATTACGCCCGCAATATTTCTGATGCACGCGAATCTGAAGTTTTGTCTTTGTTTGCTACCATTACTAACAAGTGCGTTCTCGCCTAATAGTGGGTTTCAGCTATTTGGAGTTGCTTATTGTTGTTGAGTGCTGTAAAGAACCGTTTCTAGCCTGATTATTACCAGTGTTGATTGATCGATGAATTTGTTCTACTGTGAAGTTGGTTAGGTGTATCATGTTTAATGAAAGCATTAGGTTGTGACAAATTTGGACACATTTGGGTCATTTTGCAGGTCAAAGAGCGCCATGATGGATGATGGTCCCCAAATCTTTGACGTTGCCTTTGCATGCACCCTTGAGGTATATATTGTTTTTAAGGGCTTGTTTTATGTCGAAGTTTCCTTAGTTTATAGAGAGCCGATGAATATATTAACTAGAGCTGACGCTCTAACTCTAGGTTCTGTGGTCATGTAGATGATCACTTAAAAGCTTTTAAGACTATCCAGTACATCGTCTGAAGTTTTTCTAATTGTTACGAGCAATGGCAAGCCATTGCTTCCGTGCCCTTTTTGACGTTATCGAGCCAAGTAAGTCGATCCTGTTGTTGACAAGTGTTGTCATTTTGGGAGATCTATTCCCTCTCTGTTTATTTGCTTGAAATATCCTGGTTCTCTTCTCTGCCGTTTGCTTTCTTTTTTGATATTCATTGGATAGCAACTATCGATCCACAATTAATGAAGGTAATCCTTCAAATGTGAAACCTGACGTAATTTTGGAATGATGGGGAATGTGCAGCTAAATTTCTTTGCCCTCGCCAGCAACTGAAACTCGTGGTGGATTCCATTATCTGGGCATTCCGCTACACGGAGCGCAATGTTGCAGAGACTGGTCTTAATCTCCTCCTTGAAAGGCTTACAAACTTCCAAGTAATCTTCAACCTCGCATCTATCTGTTAGCATTTGCATGTGGAGAACCTAACATTTAATCGGCGTATCCATTATTGATTTTGTATGTTCTTTAATGGGTGATTTTCGGTTTGCACTATCAATCAGTGCATGTTTTTCTGTGTGTTCCTCACTCTGTATTTCTGAATTTATTTGGTGATGTAGGCTTCAGAGTTCTGCAACCAGTTCCATCAGACCTACATTCTCACCACTGAGCAAGAAGTATTTGCAGTTTTGACTGACACTTTTCACAAGCCAGGATTCAAACTCCATGTTCTGATTCTTCAACATTTATTTTGTCTGGTATCGTCTTGCCTCCAAGCCTTGTCAACCTCCGGATTCCTGTACTCTGGTATCTTTATCTCCAGTTCCGTTGAGCATGTTACCTTAGACCTCTAACATAGTCATTTCTGCTCTTTTAGGTTGATTCAGGGGCGCTCACCCAGCCGCTCTGGGATTAGGCTCCACAGCCTTTTCTAACAATGTGGAATTTGTTCGGGATTACACAAAAAATGCTTGTGGAAACGTCATTTCCCAACATGACTTCCGTTGAAGCAAGTCATTCAACTATTTCTAACATGTTTTCGTCCGTCAGGTGCTAGTTGTGAATTTCTGCCATGTAACTTGGTCGTGGTTTTGAAATGCTATATCATCTGCAGCTTTGCGCAACTTTCCTTTTCAGAATTTATTCCGAGAAACCTGGAAATTTTGTGCGCTTTGTAAACATTACCTCAGTGATGTGAACAGTTCCTTGTTTTGTATTTTGGATGTGTCTACAGTTGTAGACATTTGTGAACGGGCTTTTTGAGACCCGAAATGAGTCGGGAGCTTTCAAAAACCAACTTCGTGACTTCTTGATTGGATCCAAGGAGTTTTCAGCCTAGGTGGAATCACATGACCTTTGATACATCCTCATTTTTTGGTTTTCAAATTTATGGCTAGTCACTGTTTTGAAGCTTTTGCGACAACTCCTTGTGACTGGGACACACAGAAGTCTGCGCAGTCGCAACTTGGCTCCTGTAGTAGTTGTCAATGCAAAATAGTTGCTTGTTGTGTATAGTAATTACTTATGGTGGAGACAGTGTGCAGGACAACAAGGATCTATATTCAGAAGAAGCTGCTTTTCAAAGAGATGAGGAGGGAAGGCGAATGCCCAGCATTCCTGGACTGATAGCCCCAATTGAAATTCAAGATGAAATGATAGGTACATAGGCGCACCACTCGATCTCGAAACAACCATCAAAGCTCATGTTCAACCTTGCTCCTCAAAACAGTGATGGTGGAATAAGTCAGCTTTAACCACTTCAGTTTGTGTGAAGCTGCTCAACTGCTCAGGACATTCGGTCTGATGCAAGTTGGACATAGGGTGGCTTGCGTGACCTCAGAACTCGACTGCTGCATTATGACCTGTCAAGGGGTGGAGAACGATCCTGGCCAGGTTGAAGATGCCATACTGGGCTGGAGAAGACCATTAAATCAATTGTAGCTGATGGTACTTATGTGGACTCCAGAGATGCGAGTATCAGACTCTCCACTGGGGAAAGAATGGGACAAGTGTAGAGATTGAAGTCCTATGTAGCAGCCGTGGTCAACTTGTGATTCCTGTGAACAGAGATTTTTTGTTAGGGCACTGGTGCTGGTTCGGGCAAGTTTGCCCGGGTAAAACCATTGCGTCTATATCTCATCGGTATCCTCTGGTTGAAGCAGGGCTGTCTCCCTTCTGTTTAATCTACTCAGTCAACTCTTCAATCCATATTATCTGCACATTTCCCATGTGTAGGCCAAACCTTTTACTGTAGTTTAGGTATTGCTCATGCCGCACAAGGTTGTGCTTTCAATCTAAAACCAAATAAATTTTCAGTCCGGTGTGTCTACAATATGAATGATTTCTTCTTTAAATTCAAATTCCCCTCCAAAACTGTGCATTTCAGTTTGGTAGACAATATGGTTCACAGGGAGTGTGCATACTTCCTGTTCTCCATGTATCTTCTCAAGGGGGGGATGAAATGACCCAACTTTTGTCTTATTTGGACTTGTCTTTTGTCAGAAACTTATTAATCAGACAAAGATATCTTACAAACTAATTTTCTTGGTGTTAACAATACATCAAGATATTTTCGGAAGCATTAGAAAGTAAGGTTCATGAGAACTGAAAAGGTCTATGCAAGTTCCACACCAGCAAACGATGTTCTTTTCACTTTTCGAGAACCAACAGCCGCTTTGATTCATGATTTCAGGACAAAAGTACACACTACGATTAGGGTCATGTGATACAGTTTCAGTGACCAAATACAGACTTCTGTTTGACACCAGAAAGCAGGTTTCGTAAGCTTCCAAAACAGAACGTGTTCACATATTACTAGAGAAGTCGCAACTATTCATCACTTTTAAAATTGCAGAGGGAATAAATGAAGGCTTGAATGCTATGGGAGCAATGTGCCCCAAACTATCATGCAAAGAGATTGCAACCTCTGCGAATCTATTCCAGAAACTATATGCAGCTGTATAGCTCTAACTAAGCATATACCTTCAGCTTTAATATAGACTGAATCGTATCCAGGCAAACCCCAGGAAAGTAACCAAAAAAGTGTGCATCAGATGTCCAAGGTATTGTACTGATCACCTACTAACACTACCTTACTTGAAACCAGCATCCCAAGAGTCATCACCCCATCCATCCTCTGCCTTCTGACGGGATTTAGTTCCATTGTCGTGACCATCATCATCGTGATCATCCCACCCAGCCCAACCAGCTGAAGCCTCCTTGTTCGTGTTAGTTTGGGCCCTGGAGTCTGGCTCCTTCTTGGCGTTCCAATCTTCCTCGTCATACTCTGTTCTCGAAACCTTCGTCGTGGTATTCCAGTCTTGCCAATCGTCGTTGGACTTGGCCGGAGCATCCCAAGAATGGTTACCGTTCAACTCCTGGTAACCAGTGTTACTGGAATTAAGAGAACCATACCTCTGAGTGGAACCATAACTCGAGCCATGCTGTGAGGAGGATCCGCTCACTCCATCTTTAGTATATGCCTCTACTTGTTGAGATGCCATTGCCATGACCCCACGCATGAAGCCCCATGCCTTGTGGCCCACTTCTGTGCCCTTGGCTGCCACCACAGAGACGGTCTCATTTACCTTCTGGTCGTACCCACCTTCCCTTACCTGCAAATCCACGTTACAATGCAGTCAGGGTTTATGGCATCGCACAATCAGAAAGCAGGAGAGTTTCAAAAATGAAAGTTGATATGAAGTCCACACTACCCGTCACCAAAAACATACATGTAACTGCGAAATCTCTCTAGGAAAGCCAAAAAGAACTCGTACCTTAGCTTGAATGTCACTAGTGCTTGCTTGCAGAACAGAAGCCGCATTCTGGGCAGCTACTGCTGCTACTGCTGATAAACGGCCAAAACCCTGCATAAGAGCCTTTATCAGCACAAGCTGCTTTTGAAACCCTTGAAGAAATCGTTGAATTTCATACTCAAAATTTAAATTGTTCGTCAACTTATGGTTAGAAAAACGGAAAACGAAGAGATAGCGTCCTTCGGGCAGACAATGTGACTTTATTGTTAAGATAATACGGCTCTCAGAAATAAAAGAGATCAAGCGAAATAATGCGTTGCCTTGCGCGAAGACAGACACTATCAGGCTTTGACCAAAACTTCGATCGGTATTGATAGGAAAAATAACCCTAGCTATTTTTTCCGTTTCAAATTGAACAATTAAAACTACAACTACATGAAGATGAATGTGCAGTAATTTGACTACAGAAACTCTTGTTTGCGTCACCGATGACAAAGATCGGGGATGTACCTGGGTCAATACCGACACTGTCTCGTTCAACACATCTCCTCCCGCAGGTGGACCCCTGGCTGGAGGAGGCCGTCCACCTCCAGACCCAAATCCCACATACTTGCCACCCTGTGACGGAGGCAGATTGTCCGGGCGAGAGGCATTCTCCATCTGCTTCCTAGCAAAAAATGCGTCTTTCCCAGCAGCCGAAGCCTCGAGCTGTGATTTGCTATAAATATCCCCAGAACTGTGAGAGCGCACGGGACCGTGACCGCCTGAACCCGATATGGAGCCATCTGACCCTCGTCGTGGCAGCTCTCGTGAGTTACTCCTGGCATCCATCTTCACTTCAGAGGCGTCCCAATCATCCCAGTCAGGAGATGCTCTGGTGCACCCTTGGGTCTTCGGGATACTCGAGGTAAGGCCGGAACTCTCCCTTGACACAGGCGGAGCATTCCACGACCGACCTTCCGCTAGGGCCTGAATCTTCTCTCGGTAAATGCTTGCAGCTCTCGAGTTGTACTTCGCCACAATGTCCGTTTCCTTTGCGATCCCGTACTCTGCCAAAAAGCTATTCAGGGCAGCATTACCTCCTGCCTGCATCTTCTTCAGCTGGATCTCCGACCACGAGTCCATGGAAACGGATCGGACAAAGCTAATGTGCACGCCGAGACCTCGATGCTTCCCGGAACACTCTAAGCACATGAAGATACCGTAGGAAACCGACGCCCATTGTGGATTTCTCTGGGAACAGTCCACGCACACCTTGTTCCCAGGCTGCGATTGCAACTCTCGCAACTTCGCCGCAGCAGCCGGCGAGGCCATGTCTAAGGCAGCACTCTTAACTTCGCACCACATCAAAAAGAATCTCAGACGTTATCACCGAAAAAAACAAAAACACACAAAAAGCTTAGGGAAAAAGCAAGGCAGTCTTCAGTCGCACATCATCGAGGCACAAAGTTACCTCCGCTAGGATACTGCGCTGTCCGCAACAACTGCGCAAGGCACCTCTCTCTTCCTCTAGGCCTCCCTCTCCGACTCCCGAAACGCCACTACGATTCTCCACGCTGCAAACCGTACGAGACACATCCACGACAGTTCGCTGTTGATGTACAACCATGAAGGGAAAAAGAAAAGAAATGCAGTAACCACGGCAGCGTGCAGCCCAAACCGAGGCCAAAGCGCAGGACAAACTCAAACTCCGCCAAAGAGGATTAAACTCAGACCCCAGCGGTGACGTTTCCGACCAGAAAAAAGGCGAGAGGAGGTCAGATTAGGAGAGAAAGACAGCAAAAGAGAGAGGAGAAGATAAGGGTATCGATGCAACTACCCCGCACGAGCGAAAAAAACCACAACTCCAGCGGCAGAGCGAGCAAAGCACGCGGGGTTGAGACAGAGCACGGCTATGGTGACCTTCCTCCAGCGAGCTCCCTCCCTCCCTCCGCGTTTGACCTCCTCCTCCATACCTCCATCCCTGTCCACACGGCCCAGTCTACTACGCCCCTCAATCCACCTACGCACCAGATCTCTATCCACACAAATTGTACATACATCAGATTAATCTACCAATCTTCATCATTAATAATTCGGGGCAGTCTGGTCAAAACTGTCTACAAAAGTCGTAGATGGAATGGCGGTAGAATCTAGGAATCGGAAGGAATGGTATGATTTGGCGACAATTATTGTAGCGGAGCAGGGGGCTTTGGAATGAGAGGTTCTTGACAACGCAGCAACAAGGTGGGGGGGGGCGTCCAGCTGGCTGCCAGCATGGCTCCCTCGGGTTTTGTAGGTGTTGTTGTTGCTTCCAAGGCTGAGACTGCTTCCATTGCAGAATACAAATCCCAGAGAAGGAGGATGATCCTTCTTCCCCTTCCTTCTTTGCTTCCTTACACTTTTGGCCTCCCAGCCATGGCAAATGCCACGTCATTCAATTTCTAGGCCCATTCATGCCGGTTATTCTCCCCACCCCCGGTACCAAATCCAACAATAATAATACCCAAACCCCCTTTTTTTCTTTTTCTTCGTTTGAAATATTCGGCAAATGTGTTTCCAAGTCTTCATGTTACCTTAACTTTGACTTTTAGGGTTTGGTGGCAACGGTGGACAATAATAGCCCTGCCTGGAATTATTGAGTGAGTGTGGGTATCTCATGGAGCCCTGCGAATGAGGAGCAACTTTGCCCATGATTCTGGAATGTTGGGATGATCGTTTTGTTTTGTTTTGTTTTGATTTTTTTTAGGTTTAATGATGCATATAAATGTATGTGAGAAAAGATTTTTTCATTATTCCTTTGAAGCCATGAACTTTTTCTAGTCCACGCCTACTTTTGACGTCCTTAATACTCAAGGCACATGGCTCCTAATGAAGAATTATAACAAAATTGATCAACTAACTGATAAAAGTATGTAGGAATAAGAAGTTACTACTTCAATGACTTTACACTGAGATTATAAAATGTTATTTCACCGACTAGTAATTACAGGATTATTGGGTGAATTCTCTTCAAATCTAAAGCAAAGACTTAATTCAAAACGTATTTATTTGAAGGTGTTAAACATCCTTATACTGTTAAATATTGTTAAATATTGTTACACCCATTTAAACTTTGTATGTGATTATTTTTAATGTTTAAAAAATAAAACCATGTCATTTATAGTGTTCTAAATTCAGTGGAAAATACAATTATTCTCATCTCACATGTACACCAATAATGAATCTACAATATAATTGTTATTCTTTCAACAAAAAATTGAATTTATTGTTTTTGTAATCCCATCTCAAGACCATTTTGAAGATTGCTTTCACCTTCTTGTACAAAAAAAAATATGATTAAAAATTTTATAAAAAAATCAAATAAAATAAACCCACCAAGTTTATAGCCCATTCACTATTCTATGACATGTAAATCTTATAAGATGTTGCTCATAGTTTTTTCTAATTTATGTTTGGGAATATAAATATGTACATTATTATATTTGTTAAAAATAATAAAATCAATATAGAAAACAAAATTTGAAACTAGAAAAAAATAAAAATAAACAAAAATAAATAAAAATAAAAACAAAAAAATAAAAAAATTCATTTTCAAAATATTTATCTAAAAAAATGATATATATATATATATATATATATATATATACACATACATACATATATAATATAAAAAATTTAACATAAATCTTTATATTTATTTTTTTATGTGCTAAAACTATTTATAAATTTTGTAGATAATACTTATTGAAGTTTTAATGTTGATTTAATATTGAGAATTACGTACCAAAATATTAAAATCTTCTAAAAGAACTTTAAAAGAATACTTCACTAATTAGTTTCATAAAAAATAATTATTTTGGATTTGAAATTTTAGCTTCATACTTACTAAAATATTATCTTGCATTATCTATCAATAATGTCACATGACATAGCATTGGATACCAAACTACATTGGATGGATGTAATTTATATTGATTTAATTAATTTTTATCTATTTATTTTTTTATATTAATTGATTTTATTAGTATAATATCAATTAAGATTTATATATATTGTAATTATTACTTAGATAATATAAATAAGTACAAGTAAATGAAAGTAGAATAATTTCATAATATCTTCTAGAGAAGCTTCCTAAAAGCTTGTCAAGGACAAGAACTGGATGAAAAAACAGTTCAGACAAGTAAGCCTTCACTCAAAGAAAAGTAACAAAATATGAATAATAAGTATGTATATTGAAAAGAGAAACTAGGATGGCTATTGCCAAAAGACAAGAAAACTAGAGACCCTTGAAACTAGACTAGAAGCAAGAAAGGAGTTGACAAGAGTGAAGAAGCCTTCACTCTTGTCTCTATATATACTATCTAACTAGGGGCTACGTGGCGACGTTCTATAGGACCTCCAATATGTGTTGATTTTGTAGGACACATGCCTTAACTTACAAGGCAAGTTTTTTTTACGTGTGGGCCACATAGTTAGCTTGATCTTCAAGTTAACAACATGTGTGGCACATGGCCAACTTGTTGACCACCTTTCTAATCCAAAAAGTCAATTAAAGACACCTATGAAGTCAAAGCAGCGTCTAGGAAGTTTCTAGGAAGCTTCTATATTAAATATTATAGAATTAACTTACTTTTATCTACTTTTACTTACTTCTACCTATTTCTATATGTAATTATTAGCTTACATGATTATGGCCTTGACATTACCCCCCCTTCTAGAGACGAGTTCCACGAGGAGCGGTCATCATATGTTGAGGAAATCTATGATGCGACGAATTGTATTCGCCACATACTCTGATCTCTGTTCTCTTCGAAGATGATTGATAGGGCCTCTCAACCATCGGTAGTGTTCCATACCAGGGCGGAAAGACCCCCAATTATTTGATCATTGTTGAGGCCTTCGTAACTTCCTTCGAATAGAATATTCGAAACACCATCAGGGGTTGTTCCTACCTCTAGCAAAATCACCAAACATCGAGAGTCCCTTCCCAAATCGTAATACCAAACGCGTTGTATCTCACCATCTATTCGAGGAAGAACATGTCGTTCTTGAAGATCTTCATCTCGATTGCGTCGTCTTGAAGGTTGTGACAATCGTAATGTCTTTTCCGATAGGTCAGCAAACGAAGGTTCTTGAGTTGAATCCGCTGGTTGTTGGCTCTCCATCTAATTAGCGTCACAAATGCAAAGAAGTTACAAACAAGGATAGGAAATTGAATGTTATCTTGCCTCAATCTTGTCTCTTTTATAAGAGAGATTTTCATCTTGGTTTTGATGGATGTCGTTGATGAAAAACTTTGACTTTAGCTGATGCATTTGCTAGATTCTTGGATGGCTCCCATGTGCGTTCACTAATATCATATCCGCGCCAATGAACAAGATATTCTATTTTATTTCGACGCCGCCTTGAGTCTAATATCTCTTCCACCTCAAATTCTTCATTATTATCTACTTCTATAGGATGCGGTGGCATTTGTCTTCTTCCTTGTATATCCACTGTCTTATATGGTTCAAGAAGAGACACGTGGAATACAGGATGGAACTTCATTGATTCCAATAGATGTAACCGATATGCAACTGGGTTGATCTGTTCAGAAACAGAAAAGGGGCCAAGCCTACGATAGTCCAACTTGTCACAAGGTCGAGTAGTCTTGATATTGCGACGAAGTAGCCATACCTTATCACCTACGTTGAGTTGTGGTTGCTCCTTACGATATAGATCTGCGTTTATCTTTTGTCGTTCTTGAGCTTCCTTCAATTGCGTCTTCATTATTGCATGTAACTCTGATAACCGATTTGCTATATCTTCTGCTGCAGGATTATCAACTTTTGAAAAATCAAAAGTATCAAGTCGTGGATAATAGCCATAATTGGCAAAGAAAGATGTTTGTTGCGTGGAAGAATGTACCGTATTATTATAAGCAAACTCTGCCAATGGCAGAAGGGTTGTCCAATCATCTTGTTGGTAGTTGATAGTACACCTTAAATATTGCTCCAAGACTTGGTTTACACGCTCTGTTTGTCCATCAGTTTGAGAATGGAAAGCCGAAGATAGCTTTATGTCCACTTTTAAAATCTTGAAAAGGGTCCTCCAAAATCTTGATACAAATTGAGTTCCCCTATCCGATATGATATCTTTAGGTAATCCATGATAGCGATAGATATTATCAATGAAAAGCTTAGCTGTTTCTTCACCTGTGATAGATTTTGTACATGGCACAAAATGTGCCATCTTGGTGAAACGATCTACTATCACAAATATAGAATCATAAGATCTTGAGCTTAAAAGATCTGTGATGAAATCCATAGAAACAGAAGACCATGGTTGTTCTGGTATAAGTAATGGCTGAAGAAGTCCATAAGGTCGATGACGAAGAATTTTTGATCTTGAACAAATATCACATGATTGTACAAAGTCTTTGACTGACTTCCACATTTGTGGCCACCAAAAATCTCTTGATATGAGTTTCAAAGTCTTATTATATCCAAAGTGCCCTGCTGCTGGAAAGTCATGACGTGCTTGAAGAACACGTAAACGTGCTTCTCCTTCTGGAACATATAGGCGTCCTTCAAAATATAATAGATTATTCTTGAACTCGAACTTAGAAGGATCATGAGACTTGGAAGAATTATTCTTGATATCATAAACAAGAGGGTCTAAGGACATACTGGACTGGATTTGCTTGAGAAAAGTTGAATCAACAGTCAATGTTGATTTCATTGCTCGGAGATGAAATTGCTCCGGTTTCAAGAGGACCGTTCTTTGTTGCTCAAAAGCTGCATCTCCTTCTTTTGGTGCAAAATAAGAACGTCTAGATAGGGCATCAGACAAACCTTGTTGTTTTCCTAGCCGATAAGTGATAATGAACTCGAATCTTGACAAAGACATACTCCAATGAGCTTGACGATGATTCAACATGCGTGTTGACATGAAATACTCGAGGTTCCTGTGATCTGTATACACAGTGACTGGACTAGAAGTGCTCTCTAGATAATGACGCCATTCTTGAAAGGAATCCACGATGGCAAAAAGTTCTTTATCATGGATCTCATAATTGATCTCGGCTGCTGAGAATTTTCTTGAATGAAAAGCTATCGGATGAAGTTTGTCATCTGTTCCCATTTGTGATAAAACTGCACCCAAGGCTAAATCTGATGCATCTGTTTCCATAGAAAATGCCTTGGAAAAGTCAACACGATATAAGACTGGTGCAGATACAAACGATGTCTCCAAGGCTTCAAATGCTGCTTCCGCTTCTTGATTCCATTGGAATTTATCTTTACTAGTCAAGCGTGTAAGTGGAGCTGCAACTCGTGAGAAATCTTTGATGAAGATCCGATAGTAATTGGCAAATCCCAAGAAACATTGGACATCTCTTATTGTCCTTGGAATCTTCCAATCCATGATTGTTTGGACTTTCTTAGAATCCATCATAAGACCATCATTTGAAATGATGTATCCTAAAAAGTCAACTTGAGTAGTGTGAAATACACACTTTTCCATCTTGGCGTACAATCCTGCATCTCTAAGTTTTTGTAATACTTGACGAACATGTATTTCATGTTCTTCGACGTTCTTAGAATAGAACAGGATATCGTCTAGATAGCAGACGACAAAATTATTTAAGAATTCACGAAATACATCATTCATGAGATGTTGAAAAGCAGCTGGTGCATTCGTGAGTCCAAAGGGCATGACATTATATTCGAAATGTTCATACCTGGTTCGAAACGCAGTCTTCCATTCATCTCCTTCTTTGATCCGTACTAGATTATATGCTCCTCTTAGATCTATTTTTGTATAGATCTTAGCTTGATTCAACTGGTCAAGGAGTCCTGATATCAAAGGTAATGGATACATGTTCTTGATTGTGATCTTGTTGAGTCCTCGATAATCAATACACATTCGTAAAGATCCATCTTTTTTCTTTACGAATAGAATTGGAGCTCCTGCTGGAGATTTTGAATGGCGTATGAAATTCTTTGCTAAATTCTCGTCAATATATGTCTTGAGTTCAGCCATCTCATCTTGCGATAAACTATAAATTGGTCCAAATGGTGGCTGAGTTCCTTCCTTGAGGTCGATTGAACAATCATATGGGCGATGCTCAGGAAGAATATCTGCATTCTTTTTCTCAAAAACGTCTTGATACTCCTGATATTGACTTAGAATGCCACTTGAAGTCTTTACATTTTCAGAAATAGCTGTAGCATAAATAGCAAAAGTTGATCATTCTTTTGCTGCGTGTATAAATGCTTTTGCACGTATCAGTACGGGTTTTACTATACTAGTCTTATAATTTTTTACTTGGTTGGTAGAACTATTAATAACGCTCTGGAAAAAAGTCAAGTTTACGTAAATTCCAATCTATTCGAGGGTTATATTTTTCTAGCCAGGATAAACCTAAAATAACTGGATGGGACGGGGATTTAATTATGTTAAAAGCTATGTAGCTATCATGACCGTCTATTGTTACTTTTATAGGATGAGTTTCATGAGTGACATCTCCAGAAGACAAGGGACGACCATCTATGACTTCTACATGTACTGGTTTAGGTTTCTGTACAAAGGGTATTTTACGACTTTTAACAAATTGTTCATCTAAAAAACATGCTGAGGCTCCCGAATCTAATAAAGCGAAGGCTTTGTAATTCTTAGGTCCTAAATATAAGTCTATTATAAAACAAGGAGAGGGTTCTGAGGAGAGGATAGGACCTTCATTAGGAATTGTACAAGGTTCCAGCTGCACGGTCCCTATTGTAGCTGGACGAATCCGTTTTCCGATATGTTGTCTTTTTTGACCGTCGTACCTCTCATTTTATAGCTGCATCGTTTCTTTGGACAATGTTGAGCAGTGTGCTTAGGTTCTCCGCAATATAAACATAATCCTTCTTGACGACGATGAATCTTTTCTTGCTCAGTTAGGGGTTTAAAACGTACCGCGTCAATTTGCATGTCTTCTACTTCTGAATGTATGTTTGGCAAAGATGTTGATGTTGCCATTGAGTAATAACATTGAGGTTCCCGTGTACGACTCTCGAATCGAAATTTAAAAAGTCGATTGTCACATTTTATCTCAAAATCGATTGCTTGACTCAAAGTTTGAGGATCAAGTAAGTTGAGCATCAATTTCTTTACTTCGTAATGCAATCCATAAAAAATTTGACTGATGAGTGCAGCATCATCACACTTGATGTCAATTGCAAGTTGTCGAAATTGTGAAGCATACATTGTTACTGAGCGATTTACTTGTTGCAGAATTCGGATCTTGTTTGTTGCGACACGAGTTGCATCGTGTTCACCATACATAGATCGAAACTCCACCAAAAAAACTTCCAAATTGTCCAATATTGGATTTCGTTGTTCAAGAAAAGATGAAAACCACGATAATGCAGAACCAGAAAGTAGAGTGCCAATAAACGTGACTTGTGATCCTGGAGTTGGATAGCTTTGTGGTTGAAGTTCAATTGCCAATTGTACTTGATTGATGAATCCTCGAAACTTTGATCTCGTACCATCAATTCTTGGTTCTCTAGTGCTTACAGGGTGTTGTACAATTGGAGAAGGAACGTGATTTGTTGTAGATGTTGAAGCAGCTCCGATCATCTCTATATCCCCACTTTCTACTATTCTTGTTCTTTCCTATGTTGGTGAATTGAGTTGATGCATCGCAAGCATTAACTCCCTCATTTGCTCTTGCATTTGTGCCATTGCACTCTTCATTTCAAGAAGCTCTGCCATAATGACACTAAGAAGAAAAATTTGTTTGATACTACTCAAGACAAAAGAAAAGAAAGACTTGATAACAAAGAAGATACTAAGAACAATATCAGTTTAGAAGTGGGTAATCTGTAAACTTCTAATACGCTTATGCCTTGTCAAGATAAAGGGGTAATCCACTCTTACTCAAGAAAAACAAAGCTCTGATATTATAAGTACACTCTTGTCAATCTGTCAAGGATAAGAACTCGATGAAAAAATAGTTCAGACAAGTAAGCCTTCACTCAAAGAAAAGTAACAAAATATGAATAATAAGTATGTATATTGAAAAGAGAAACTAGGATGGCTATTGCCAAAAGACAAGAAAACTAGAGACCCTTGAAACTAGACTAGAAGCAAGAAAGGAGTTGACAAGAGTGAAGAAGCCTTCACTCTTGTCTCTATATATACTATCTAACTAGGGGCTACGTGGCGACGTTCTATAGGACCTCCAATATGTGTTGACTTTGTAGGACACATGCCTTGACTTACAAGGCAAGTTTTTCTACGTGTGGGCCACATAGTTAGCTTGATCTTCAAGCTAACAACATGTGTGGCACATGGCCAACTTGTTGACCACGTTTCTAATCCAAAAAGTCAATTAAAGACACCTATGAAGTCAAAGCAACGTCTAAGAAGTTTCTAGGAAGCTTCCATATTAAATATTATAGAATTAACTTACTTTCATCTATTTTTACTTACTTCTACCTATTTCTATATGTAATTATTAGCTTACATGATTATGGCCGTGACAAAGCTTCTTAGATGCTGTTTTGATTTTACATATATTTGTAGTTGATTGATAAGTTATAAACTTAGTCAACAAATTACCCATGTACCACATGTATTATTAGCTTGTGGAACAAGCTAACTATATGGCGTCCATATTAAAAACTTACCTTATAAGTCAAGATACATGTCATGCAAAGTTAACACATTTTTAGAGGTCCTATAGGACGTTGCCACATAGATCCTACGTAGATAATTTATATAGAGGCAAAAGTAAAGCCTTCTTGACTCTTGTCAACTCCTTTCTTACTTATAGTCTAGTTTCCAAAGTCTCTAGTTTTCTTGTCTTTTGGAAATAGCCATTCCAATTTCTTTTTTAATATTCATATTTTTCTATTTTTATTTTGTCATATTTCTTTGAAAGAATCTCACTTGTTTATTTGCTTTCATTGAGTTCTAATCTTTAATAAATTGACAAGAATATACTTACAATATTGGAGCTTTATCTTTTTTTGATTAAGAGTGAATTATCTCTTTCTCTTAATAAGACATAAGCATATTAGGAATTATAAATTTTCTTCTTTTAAACTGATATTGTTATTAGTATTTTTTTTATTTTTATTTTTTTTCCTTTTCAAGTCTTTCTTTTATTTGTCTTGAACGATATCAAACATCTTTCTTTCTTTAATAATTATCATAGAAAAGCTTTTTAAATTGAAGAGTGCAATGACACAAATACAAGAGCAATTGAAAGAGCTAATGCTTGCAATGCATCAATTCAATTTATTATCATAGAAAGCAACAAGAATAGTAAGGAATGAAGATATAGAGATGATTAGAGTTGCTTCAATATTTGCACCAAATCATGTTCTTTCTCCTAAAATAGAACATCCTCTCAATATTAGAGAACCAAGGCTTATATTGTCAACAAAGTTTGATAGTACAAGATCTCAGTTTTGAGGATTTATTAATCAAGTATAACTTGTGATTGAACTTCAATTCCAAAGCTATCCAACTCCATGATCACAAGTTAAATTCATAGGTACATTCCTTTTAAATTCAATATTGTTATGGTTTTTATCTTTTCTTGAACGACAAGATTTTATATAGAATAATTTGGAGGTTTTTTTGGCAGAATTTCAAACCATATATGGAGAACATAATACAATTTGTGTTACAACCAATAAGATCCATATCTTACAACAAGACAATCAATCAATAGTATTATATGATTTATAATTTTAACAACTTGTAAATGATATCAAATATAATGATACTATACTTATTAGCCAATTTCTTTATAAATTATAATGTGAAGTAAAAAAATTGATGCTCAACTTACTTGATCCTCAAACATTGAATCAAGCAATTGATTTTGCTGTGAAATGTGATAATTGACTTTTTGAATTTTGATCTGAAAATTATACAAGTACACTTCAATATTATTATAATTCAATAATAACGCTAATGTCTTTTCAATACATATATTTGAAAGTAGAGGATCTATAAATTGATACGATACATTTTAAACCTCTTATTGAACAAAAAAAGACTCATCATCATTAGAAAGATTGTACTTATATTGTAGAGAACCTAAGCACATTATTCAACATTGTTTAAAGAAATGGCACAATTAACAAATGAGGAATATGACTATCAAAGAAGATAGTATGTCAAAAAATGAGTTTATTTACTTACAATAGAAATCGTGCAATTGGAACCTTGTACAACATCTAGTAAAGGTCCTATTCTCTCTTCAAAAACTTATCTTTATTTTATAATAAATATTATTTTAGGATCTAAACATTACAAGCCTTTGTCTTATTAAATTCAAGAACATCAGCGTATTTTTTAGATGAAGAATTTGCTAAAAGACAAAATATACCTCTAGTGAAGAAAAATAAATTTGTTCTCATAGAAGTTATGAATGGTCGTCCATTATCTTCAAATCTCTAATACGAGCTTTAATTTTATTTCTAAAGAAAAAAGATGGATCATTATGAATGTGTGTTGATTATTGATGATTTAAAAAAATCACCATTAAAAATAAGTACTTACTACCTTTGATATTTAAACTTCTTAATGAATTAAATTAACCTAAAATCTATACAAAAATAGATCTACAAAGAGCATATAATGTGATATGCATTAAACAACAAGATGAATGGAAGATTATCTTTCAAATAAGGTATGGATATTTTGAATATAATGTCAAGCTTTTTCGACTTACAAATGCACCAATAATTTCAACATCTAATGAATAATATTTTTTGAGAGTTTTTAAATGACTTTGTTGTTTGTTACAAAGAAGACATCTTAATCTATTCTAAAAACATAAAAGAACATAAATTTCCTATTTTTCATGTGTTACAAAAATTAAGAAATTCAAGATTCTATACAATAATAAAAAATTACATATTTCATATTATTCAAGTTGACTTCTTAAGATATATCATTTCAAATGATCGACTTATGATGGATCTTAAGTAAGTTTAAACTATTATTTTAGGATTTTCTAACTACTACCATATCTTTATCAAGAACTTCTCTTAGATTGCAACTCTACTTACATATTTCACTTATAAAGACAAACTTCAATGTAATCAAGAAGTGAAAGCAGTATTAGAAGCTTTAAAGAGAGCTTCTATTTCTGCACCAATCTTGTATTGCATCAACTTTTTTAAGCCATTTTTATTGAAATTGACACATCAAATTATGCTTTAGGTATTGTATTATCACAAATGAAAATAGATAATAAATTCCACTCAATAGCTTTTCATTCAAGAAATTTTTTAGTAATTGAGATCAATTACAAGATTTACAACAAAAACTTCTTACAATTGTAGATTCATTTCAAGAATGGTGCCATTATTTAGAAGGTACTTCTAATTTAGTCATTATTTATACTGACTACAAGAATCTTGAATAGTTTATGTCAAAATGTATTTTAAATTGTCACCAAGTCCATTGAAAGATGTCTTTGTCAAGATTTGATTTTAAGATCACTTATCAACTTGAAAAACTATAAGATTTGTTAGATGTCTTTTCTAAATGTTCTTAACTTGCACCAAAAGAATGAGATGCATCTTTTGATCAATAAAGAATGATTCTCTTAAAGCTAGAGAGCTTTCATCTTTGAACAATAAAATCAATATTGACTATTGATTCAACTCTTATTAAGCAAATTCAATCAAATATATCTCCTAATCTTTTTGTTTATGGTATTAAAAACTCTTCTTCTAAGTCTCATGATACTTCTAAGTTTGAGTTCAAAAACAATCTACTCTATTTCAAAAGACGCTTATACATTGTTAAAGAAGAAACAAGTTTATGTTGTCATGATGTTAAATGGCTAATAGATGAAAAGGTGAAAAAAATATCATACTTTTAAAGATCTTATTTTAAATATATTGTAATAAATTATCTTGAAAAAATAAATTTAGACAAGGAGTAGAAAAATTAAAAGTGCTAATGTTGCCTTTTTACATTATTTGTCTAGGATTTGACTAGGATTTTATTAGGATTTATTTAGGATTTGATTAAGATTTGATTAGAATTTTATTAGAATTTTTTTAGAATTTGGTCAGAAATTATTTAGAATTTATTTAAGATTTGATTAGGATTTGATTAGGATTTGACTAGAATTTGATTAGGATTTGATTAGGACTTATTTAGGTATTTATTAAGATTTGACAAGGATTTGATTAAGACTTATTTAGATATTTATTAGGATTTGACAAGGATTTGACTAAGATTTGACTAAGATTTAATTAAGGTTTGACTAGATTTTGACTATGATTTAATTAGGATTTGATTAGGACTTATTTAGGTATTTATTAAGATTTGATAAGGATTTGACCAAGATTTGACTAAGATTTGATTAAGTTTTGACTAGATTTTGACTATGATTTAATTAATATTTTTATTTTAATATTTTATTAATTTTTTATTTTAATATGTATTTTTTGAATTTTTGTGTTATTTTTTTATGATTTCTTTTAAAGATTTTTAGAAATTATTTGTATTTCTTGTATAATTCCTTTGATATTTTAATTGAATTTGATTGATGTTTGATTATATTTGTTAATCTTTAATTATAATTTATTTAAGAATCTATTAGAGTTGTTAAGACTTGTTGTTGCATTTTTTTTGTTTTTTTTTTGTTTTTTTTTTTTTTTTATATATATATATCTTCTACAGTCAGGTGCTTGGTGCATTCTCAAGCCAAATGCCACATAATACAATAATATATTCTTCAAACATGTCATGATTTTCTAATAGTCAGACATTTTGGATAGAATAAGATTTTAGAACTTATATCTAGAGATTTTTGGTAGCTACAAATGTGAAAGGTAGTGAAAGACTTTGTCCAATTATGTGATGTTTGTTTGACGTTAAAAACTCCTCGTCATCAACTCTATGACTTTTTCAAACCATTATCTATTCCAAAAAAATTATGGTCTTCTTTTTCTATTGATTTTATCATAGATCTTTTAGACTCAAGTTCTTATGATTCTATATTCATGATAGTAGATTGTTTCACCAAAATGGCGCATTTTGTACCATATACAAAAACCATCACAAGTAAAGAAACAACCAATTTTTTTCTTAATTATATCTATTGCTATCATGGATTACCTCAGGATATTATATCAGATAGAAGAACTCAATTTGTATCAAGATTTTGAAAAATACTTTTTAAGATTTTAAAAGTGGACATTAAACTATCTTCAATTTTTTATCTTTAAACTAATCGACAAACAAAGCATATAAATCAAATTTTGGAGCAATATTTGAGATATACCATCAACTACTAAGAAGATGATTAAACAATTTTTTTGCCATTCATAGATTTTGCTTATAATAATATGATACATTCTTCTTTGCAACAAACATCTTTCTTTATTAATTATGGATATCATCCATGAATTAATGCTTTTGACTTTTTAAAAATTGATAATCTTATAACAAAAGATTTGGTAAATCATTTATTTGAGCTACATACAATAATAAAAACAAGATTAAAAGAGGCTCAAGAATAACAACAAAGTAACACAGATATTGATTGCAAAGAACAACCATATTTTCATGTTAGTCATAAGGTATGATTACTTCATCATAATATTAAAACTATTTATTCTTATAACAAGTTGGATTATTATAGACTTACACCATTTTCTATTTGTGAACAAGTCAATCTAATTGCTTATTAATTACATCTATTGGAGTCAATAATAATCCATCCCATATTTCACGTATCTCTTTTAGAGTCATATAAGACTGTGAATATCTTGGAAAGAAGACAAATACCATTGCCTCCTATAGAAGTGGATAATAATTAAAAATTTAAAGTAGAAGAAGTTTTAGACTCAAAGAAGCGCTGACATAGGTTAGAATATCTTATTTATTAGTACAAATATAATATTAGCTAATCCACATGGGAGCCAATAAAAAATCTTACAAATACAATAGAAAATGTCAAAGCTTTTTATCAACAACATCCATCAAAATCAAGATGAAGGATAGCAAATCTTTGCTATAAAATAAATATAATTTAAAAAAGATCACATTCTATCTCATTTCTTTGTATGTAATTTTTATATAATTGTGGCATTAAAGAAATATAGAAAAACTTCTTAGAAGCTTTCTAGACATTGTTTTGACTTTATATATGATTTTAGTTAATTGATAAGTTAGAAACTTGATCAACAAATTATCCATGTGCCACATGTATTGGTAGCTTGTAAAACAAGCTAACTATATGGCACCCATATAAAAAACTTGCCTTGTAAGTCAAAATACATGTCATGAAAAGTCAACACATTTTTGGAAGTCCCATAGAACGTTGCTACATAGATCCTAAGTAGATAGTATATATAGAGACAAAAGTCAAGTCTTATTGACTTTTGTCAACTTCTTTCTTGATTCTAGTCTAGTTTCAAGAGTCTCAAATTTTCTTCTCTTTTAGCAATAGCCATTCTAATTTCTTTTTTTAATATACATACTTTTCTATTTCTATTTTGTTATATTTTTTTGAAAGAGTCTCACTTGTTTATTTTCTTTCATTGAATTCTTGTCCTTAATAGATTGATAAGAGCATACTTATAATATTAGAGCTTTGTCTTTTCTTGATTAAGATTATATTGAGGTTTTTTATTTATAAGTCATATCTTTCATATTTATTTATATTTAATTGTAAAATAATCACCCATTTTTTTGACAACCTTAAAAAATTAATATCTTAAAAAATACTAACACTTAAATTAGTTGGTATGAGTTGTTGGTAGTAAGTTTGATTAAACTTTTTCATGATAAATATAATTGATTTATAGTCATGCCTTCTAAAAAGGATATTTTTGGCAATTGAGTAAAAAAAAGATGTATAAAGATTACTATTAATTTAATCATAAGACTAAATTAGACTAATATTTTTTATAAATGCTAGAAGAATTATTGGATGTAATAGGAATTTTTTCAAATATGAAGGACTTTGGATTTATTATGTGCTTATCACTAATTACTATTATTTATTGAAGATTTCTTATAAATAATATTTTATAGAATTGATGAATATAAAAATCTTTTATTATTCTTTCAAATAAGGCTTATCCATAGACTTTGTATTATAAGCAACAACATGCATTTAACATGTTGAAGGAAAAATTAGATTCAACTCTAATGCTTTAATATCTAGATACTGTAAGATCTTTTTAACTGCACATAAATTCAAGCATAGTAGGATTGGAAGTTGTCTTGACATAAAAGAAAAATATAAGGTAGGAATATATTATTATATTTATTTTTAGAAGAAATAGTAATATAAAGTCTAACTATTCATCTTATTGAAGATAAGCTTTGTAGACAATTTCAGCTATTGCTCACTTCTAACTTTATTTGTATAAGCAATAATTTATATTGGTGATTGACCATCAATCTTTGAAGTAACTTATGAAGTTAGATAAACTTACTAGCAAGTTTACTAGATTTGCAATGTTACTTCCTAAATATGACTTTAAAATTGTATATTAAGCATGAATTACCAATTTGGATGTGAATAAACTTTCTTGTAATCTAACTCTTTTAAAAAAAGATTTAATTTGATATAAATGACATAGGGATTGTAATAAAGTTATAATTTTTGGATGGCATGCTACCACCTATTTTAATTTGATATCAAGTTCTATATTTTTGGTATTGATTAATATTTAAATAAAAAAATTGATAAAATCCAAGTAATTAGTAATATATGGAAGAATCTTTTGATCTTATACAAGCTTCAATAAGAGACATTTCTATGAGATATCTTTTCTATAAAGTAAGATATGATTAATCATCAAATAATAAGGTTTTATTAAAATAATATTTTATTATTTTGTGTATGGCCTAATAGAATTCAATTTGTAGTTCCAAGGTTAGATCAAAGAGCTTTTGTAGTACAATAATTACATAAAGAATTTAAATATTTTAAAATATATATAATATGTTTTTTTATTGTATAATAAATATTAATAGATTAAGATGTATTAATAAGCTATCATATGTATTTTTTGCTATAAATTATGTAATTAAGCCAAACCAACTTATAATACTTTAATACCAAAATTGAAATCTTTATCCATCATAGGTTTGAGTCATTATTGATCTTTGGACCTTGTTGAGCTTCTTATTATTTTTCCATATGGACCTTAATATATGTTGGTGATGGAGGAGCATTTTAGTAAGTGCATTGAACTTGTGGCTTTGCTATAAAACTCTTAAGATTTAAGAACTATAGTTTTTTTTGAATATTTGTTGGCCTATTTTAGAATAATTGTAAAAATCTTGATAGATCAACACAAAGAATTAGTTGGATCTTTTGATGCTTTGTAAACTAAAGCTTTGATAGATTCTTGAACCATTGTATAAATCATTCTAAAGTAGTATCAAAGACAAGAATTTGATGAAAGCAAATAATCAAGTGAGACTTTTTTTAAAGAAGTATGATAAAATAGATATAAAGGAAAATATATATGAAAAAAAAATTAAAAACCCTTGAATTTAGAAAAGAGCAAAAAAAAGTTGACAAGGGTGAAGAAGACTTTTTTGTTGCCTCTATATATATTATCCACTTAGGAGCTACATAGAGATGTTTTATATGACCTCCAACGTGTGATGACTTTGCAAGCCGTATGTCTTAACTTCTAAGGTAAGTTTTCTATATATGCACTATATAGTAAGTTTACTCTACAAGCTATCCAGACATGTAACACATGGCTAATTTTTTGACCAAGTTTTCAATCTAAAAGTCAACTATAAATATATATAAAGTCAAAATTTTGTCTATAGAGCTTTTAAAAATTATTTTAAAAAGATATTATGAAATTAATCTATTTTTCTCTACTTTTACTTATTTTTATGTAATTATATAGGTAATTATTAGAATAAATATATGTATCTATGATAATATGTTTGTGACATTATTCTTCTTTCTAAGAACAAGTTTCACAAGGCACTGTCATTATATCTTGAAAAAATATAAGATGCAACAAATTATATTTACTAAATACTTTTTCTTTCTTTTATTTAAAGATAGTTAATAGATCTTCTTAGCCATTGATAATATTCCATACTAAGGCAAGAAGACTATTCTATTATTTGATCATTGTTGAGGCCTTCATAACTTCCTTCAAATAAACAATTGAAATACCATGAAGAGTTGTTTCTACTTCTAACAAAATCACTAAACATCGGGAGTTTCTTCCAAGGTTGTGATACCAAATACATTATATCATGCTATTTATTCAAAAAAAAAATGTCATTCTTGAAGATCTCTATTTTGATTATATTATCTTAATAATTGAGATAATTACAATATCTCATTTAGCAAGTCAGCAAATGATAGCTCTTGAGTTGAATTTGTTTATTGTTGGTTCTCCATCTCTTTAGTGCCACAATATATACAAAAGATACAAACAATGATAGAAGATAGAATGTTATCTTCTCTTCATCTTATTTCTTTTATAGTAAAGTTTTACTATTCTTCATCTAAATGATTTTTTATTCTAGAATATATAAGCATCTTTTGAAATAGAATAGATTTTCCTTGAACTTGAACCTGAAAGCATCATAAGATTTAAAAGAAGGATTCTTGATATTATTAATAAGAAAATGAAAGGATATACTTGATTGAATTTGTTTGACAAAAGTTGAATCAATAGTCAATGATGATTTTATTATTCAAAGATAAAAATGCTTTGGCTTCAAAAAAAATCTTTCTTTATTTTTTAAAAGATGCATCTATTTCTTTTGGCCCAAGATTAGAATGTCTAGAAATGGCATCTTACAAACCTTATTATTTTTTGGATAGATAAGTAATCTTAAAATCAAATCTTTACAAAAAAATGCTCCAATGGACTTGACAACAATTCAAAATATGTGCTGACATAAAATATTCAAGATTCTTATAGTTCATATAAATAAAAATTGGATTGAAAGTTTATTTTAGATATTAGTACCATTCTTAAAATAAATCTATAATTGTAAGAAGTTCTTTTTTGTAAATCTTGTAATTGATCTCAACTACTAAAAAAAATTGAATGAAAAGCTACCAAGTAAAGTATATCATTTTTTCTCATTTGTGATAATACAACATCTATAGAAAAATTTGATTCACTTATTTTTATAAAAAATGGCTTAAAAAAGCCAACATAATATAATATTAGTACAGAAACAGAAATAAAGATTGTCTTCAAAGCTTCAAATATTCTTTTTGCTTCTTAATTCTATTGAAGTTTGTTTTTACAAGTCAAACAAATAAGTGGAGCTATAACTTGAAAGATATCCTTGATGAAGATCCAATAGTAGTTAAAAAATCCTAAAAAATATGAGACATCTCTTACTATTTTTGAAAACTTCTAATTCATAATAATTTCAATTTTTTTAGGATCTATCATAAGTCCATCATTTCCTTGTTTGAAATATAATCTTCAATTTATCTCCTTCTTTAATGCGTATCAAATTATATACTCTTTGTAAATCTATTTTTGTATAGATCTTAGCTTAATTTATCTGATTAAAAAGTGTAGATATCAAAGATAGTGAATACCTATTCTTAATGGTGATTTTGTTGAATCCTTGATAATCAATACATATTTGCAATGATCTATCTTTTTTCTTCACAAATAAATTTGGAGCTCTTATTGGAGATTTGGAATGGCATATGAAGTTTTTGGCAAAATTTTCTTTAATATATTCTTTGAATTCAACTAAATTATTTTTTGAAAAACTATAGATTAATCCAAATAGAAATTGAGCTCCTTCTTGAAAGTCAATTGAGTAGTCATAGAAACAATGTTCCAAAAGAATTTTCACATTCTTCTTTTCAAATACATCTTAAAAATCTTGATATTTGTTTAAAGTGCCACTTGAAGTCTTTCCAAGATTAAAATTAAGTGCAACATAAATGACACAAGATAATCCTTCTTTTGTAGTATGTAAAAAAGTTCTTACACCTATAAATACAAGTTTAGTTATAGTAAATTTATGATTTTTTACTTGATTAACTACACTCTTAGTTATACTTTTAAAAAAGTCAAAACTATGAAAAATCCAATTTATTTTAAGATTATTTTTTTTTAACCATGATGGATTTAAAATAACTAGATTAGAAAAAAAAATATAATGGTATTAAATATTATAAAGCTACTATGAGTAATAGTTGTTACTTCTATAGAAAAGATTTTATGAGTAACAACTTTTGAAGATAATGGATGACCATCTATGACTTCTACGCAAACAAATTTAATTTCTTTTATTAAAAGTATGCTATATCTTTTAGGAAGTTTTTTATCTAAGAAACTAATTGAGGCTTTTGAATCTAACAAAGTAGAGGCTTTGTAATGTTTAGGTTCTAAAATAACATTCATTATCTTATATTATAATTTATAAAAAAATTGGCTAATAAGTACAATATTATTATAAACTATATTAATTACAAGTTATTCAAACTGTGAAGCATATAATAGTAGTAGTCAATTGTCTTGTTGCATAATATAGATCTTATTGGTTGCAACACAAATTGTATCATGTTCTCCATACAAGAAACAAAACTTTGATAAAAAAAGCCTTCAAATTAATCAGTATAAGATCTCATTGTTTAAAAAAAAGATGAGGTCTATGATAACGTTGTCGTACTGTAAAAGTTTATAATATGTAAAAATTAGTTAGAACATATAATATGTTCATAAGACTTGGTGTATGTTAGAATGGTTAAATAGATTAATTTTAAAAGAGTGGATTTAAAAAAAATTATTTTGAGTTTATCTTTTTACTTATAGTATTTCAAAAAAATATATTATAGAACCTAAATATTTACTATGAAGCCTTGAAAGGAGATTAGAGTTTAAAGAAGAAAATCTTAACTAATAGGAGGCTTATTGGGAGGGATGAAAGCAAGGCATGGTTGGATAAAGGCAAGAAATAGAAAACTTCATTATTATTGGTCGAAGGCCATGTCCAATGGGCTTCAAGGAGGCTGCTCGAGGCCTTATTAGGGATTAGGGTTTCTCTTTCGAAGTCATTCGAGTTTTAGACACTGGGATCAGTAATTTTAGGGTTTTGAGTATAATTTGGGTGAAGAGTTTGTATGATTTCGAATTTTTGTGAAGGAGATGTAGGTGTTCAAAGTTAAGATATCAAATTTGTACCTACTATCACTCTTTGAAGCATAATATATGCGTACGGAGAGCAATGAAATATTGGCAACTAGAATTAAAGAGGAAACTTTTTTGACTACACTTTACATATATTTTTTGACGAATTTCAGGTTTGAATGAAGGAGTTATAGACATTTGAAGACAACATATGTAATTCAAAAGCAATAAGTGAGTCATTTTGTTGATAGTAATGGTTGGAGCCATATATTAAGTTTTTGGACGAATTTTTGGCTAAAAATTTCTATAAGTGTAAGTTATTAAGTTAAGAAGCTAAAGATCAAAGTTTCATGGTATTTGAGTACTTATTTTGTGAGATATGAAGAAATTAGCATGTGGGTGTAAATAAGCTATGGTTTAAAGCTACTGTTACGGTTTTGGTGATATCTCAAGATCTGTAACGAATTTGTAGTTGATTTTCTTTTGTGGAAGTTTTTGAAAGTATATCAGTACTTTATGTAAAATTTAGGATTTTTTGGACGGTCCAATCATGAGATATGAGTTGTTGAAGTTTGGAAAACATCTCTTATAAGGATATATAAGGTTTTAAGATCTTTATCATACATTTGGGTGTTTTCTTAGTACTTGGACTTGTGTTTTGATATAATTGCCCAAAAAGAGAAAATATTATATGTATAAATTTGGTATTTTTATATCTTAGACTTGATTGAATATTTAGTAGCAGCCAAAAGTCCAACGCTGTCTTGAGACAAATTCTCTCTATCCCCACAACGTTGAATCTAAAAAAAGTATATTAATGAATCTAACTTGAGATCCTATAATTACATGGCTTTGATATTAAAGTTCAATCACAAGTTATACTTAATTGATAAATCCTCAAAATTTGGATTTTATGCCATCAAACTTCTCAAATAGTGCAATCCTTGGTTCTTGAATATTGGAAGGATGTTCCATCATAAGAGAAGGGGTATGATTTAGTAAAAATATTGAAGCAATTCCAATCATATCTATATCTTTATTTCTTACCATTCTTATTATTTCTTATGGTAGTAAATTGAATTGATGCATTGCAAGCATTAACTCTTTTAATTATTCTTGTATTTGTACTATTATACTCTTCATTTCAAGAAGCTCTACTATGATAATACTTAGTGAAGAAGAGATATTTAATATCACTCAAGACAAATTGAAGAAAAGACTTAAGAGCAAAAAAATTACTAAGGATAATATCAATTTAAAAAAAGATAATTTGTAACTTCTAAAATGTTTATGTCTTATTAAGAAAAAGTAATAAACTACTCTTAATCAAAAAAAGACAAAGCTCAAATATTATAAGTGTATTCTTATCAATTTATCAAAGATAAGATCCCAATAAAAAAAATTAAGTAAGACTATTTTTAAAGAATTATGATAAAATAGAAATAAGATATATATATATATATATATATATATATATATATATATACATATTTAAAAAAAACTAAAAAAATTATTACAAAAAGATAAAAAGATTAAAGATTCTTGAATCTAGACTAGAGCAAGAAAAAAGTTGACAAGAGTGAAGAAGGCTTCACTCTTATCTCTATATATACTATCCACCTAAGAGCTATGTAGCAATGTTTTATAGGACCTTTAACATGTATTGACTTTATAAGCCACATGTCTTAACTTGCTAAGCAAGTTTTCTATATGTGTGCCACATAGTGAACTTGTTCTACTAACTATCAATATGTTATTGTATGGTGTGATTTTCTATCTAAAAATATAATGAATATCTAATTGTAAAAAATTTAGATTTTATTTATTAGCTAAGGTCCAATAAATGATTTATTCTTATTATAAAAGATAAATAAATATAAAAAGATAAAAAAATATTTTAATAATATGAATCTTTTATATTTAAAAAGTTTGTATATAAATCCTTTTATAGCATGTAAAAATATCCTAAAATCCTTTGATATACCAAGTAAAAAATAAATATTTTTCAATAAGTTAGATTTTCCATAAGTTCAAAGATAATTCATAACCTTCTTACAAAATCTATCATTATATCACAATTTTACTATAGCTCTGCATCTGCATTTTTAACATATATATAAAGTCTTGGCTTCCAAAAATTCCTTTATTTTGTATAAAATTTCCAAATTATAGCAAAATCTTTTCAAAATATTTTTCTCCTGCAAAAGTTTTTTTCTAAAAACTTTAGAAATTCATATCTTTTAACTTAACCGTTCAATATTTCTCAAATTTCTAGATGATGTAGACTTTATTCTTCAACTTTACTACATCAAAATCAATTGTAAATCTACTACAAATTGTGTGGCATCTTAAAAATCCTAGAATGTACTTTAAACCCTAATTTATAAGTACTTGAGTACTACTTTCTTCATATCTTAAAAATCCAAAATTCCAATTTTATAAAATTTATATATAAAGTTTAATAACATGATAATACACATTCTTGAATAATTTTAGCCAAAATCTTGTCAAATTGCTCAAGATATAGCTTAAAATATAACCACTAGTAAATTAGATTACTTACTATTTTTAGATTATAAGTGCTAACTTCAACTTCCTACATCTCTTTTATTTCAGCTTTTAATTCATCAAATAATATATAAAAAGTATAGCCAAAAAAATCCTCTCACCAATTCTTATTGCCAATCCTTCATTATTTCTTATATGCATACGTTATGTCCAAAAGAATGATAATAGGTACAAAACCATTACCTTAACTTTGAGTACCTATATCTCCTTCATAAAAACTTCAAATTACACAAAATTTGCACCATAACCATAGTCAAATATCTAAAAAATTTAATCCTAGCCTTACAAGTTCAAATAGTCTCAAATAAATAATTCTAATCTTTAATAAGGCCTCAAGTAGCTTCCTTGAAGTCCATTAGATATGAATTTTGGCCAATAAGAATAGAGATTTTTATCATCTATCTCCATTTATTTATATGGTTGGCCTGATTACTCTTTTTTATACAAAAAATCCTTTTCTAATCTTTTTTCTAATAAGTTTTGTATAATATATGCCCTAAACACCAAATAAAAGAAACAAACAAGATTTCAAGAGTCGCCAATATCTAATAAAGGTGGCTCTAAATATATAAAACTATTATCAATATAAAATCAACCTCAATAATAGCTATTTTAAACTAACTACTTTAAAGTATTAATCTAACTATATTTTATAATTAACTAAAATCTAATAACATGGCTCTTATCACATTATATAATAAGTTGTATATTAAATATATATATATACATTATTTTCACATGATAGTCAAACTACAACACAACAATGTGTGACACGTGGCTAACTTGTTGATCAAGTTTATAATACCAAATATCAAAGAAAGCTCATACAATTCTTTGTAGGAAGGATGTGATGTTTAGTATCATTTAATTGCTTAAAAGCCTAGACTATTGGAAGCATTTAAGAAATAGTATTCCTTCTCATCTTCCTATTGATGATTCTATACATCTTTAACTAGACTTGTGTCAAATAGTATCTTTTATTTTATATGTAGTAAGAAAAAAAATTGCTATTACATTATTGTGTGACTAATTTTAATATAAGTGGCATATAACATAATTCACACCACTTCTTTTAACTCTTCTTTCATGAGATTAGAATTGTTCTTGCTATAGAAAGTCTTCTAGCAACATTCCATTTGTTAATAAGAATTGATAAGTTCTTCATTTAGGATTATCACATGTTTTGATAGTCTCTATACTACAACATTAGCTTGGTTGTGTAGAATTTTTGAAACACCATCACTATGTTATTTATTTTTGATTACATATTATCACGAACATATATATTTATATAAATAAGAAGTGCTACATAGAAGATAAATATAGGTAGATTTGATATTATCTTGATGGCAAGCTTCTTAGAAGCTTCATAGACACATATTTGACTTTGTATATATTTATAATTTATTGATAGATTAGAAATTTGATTAAAAAATTAACTATGTCTTGCACGTGTAGTTAACTTGTAGTACAAGCTAATAATGTGGTGCATATATAAGAAACTTGTCTAATAATTTAAAACACATGTCTTGCAAATTAGACACGTGTTGGAGGTCCTATAGAATGTTGTCACTTAGCTCTTAATTAGATAGCATATATAGAAGCAAGAATAAAGATTTTTTTTACTCTTGCCAATACCAAACTAATCTGTAGTCTTGTTTCAAGACTTTGTAGTCTTGTTTTTTTTGGCAATAGCCATTCTAGTTCAATATATTACCATCTTTGAGTGATTTTTTAGTCTTTTTGAGTGATATAAGAGTGTATTGAAATTTTTATTCTTTGAGATTCATATCCTTGAGACATATGTATTATAGTCCTAACTAATTGGTAGGACTCCTAATCAACTAAGAAATTACTTAATACCATGTTTGTTATACATTTTTATTTGCGTTTTTTATTGCATTCTTGATAAAAGTTTCTAAAATTTAATCTATTGTATATAATGATTTTTATTTATATAATAATTGTCATATGACATGGCATTACATACCAAACCACGTTTGATAGATATACTCTATTTTAAATTAATAGATTTTCATCCACTTATTATTTTATGTTAGTTAATTTTGTTAGTACCAACTAAGATTTGAGGGATTTATGTGGAAGAGCCCCTTTGACTTGACATTCTTGTCAAGTAAAGGCTTAGAGTTCTGTAGGAGTGTATTTGTCATGCATTCTTATTTAATTTTTGATTACATACTTAATGATGGTTTTTATGCATACAATCTTTACTTATACAATAATACTCTTGTAATCAAGGAAATTAATAAAAAGAATAAAGGTTAATTTTAAAGCAACAAATAATTTCTTTCTTTCTTTTATCAGCACACATTTTGATACTATCTTTTTTGAATAACATTTGCATATAAATGTAAGGAAATATTACTTTTAAAAACTATATAATTGTTTATTAAATTTAAGATTTTACACAATTTTAAGGTTAGAAATGTATTAAATTTTATCTCTTGCTTTGTAGTTTTATTCTTTTTGTGTTTTTTCTAATCTATCTCTAAACTTTTGAAACCACTTTAAATTCACCTATTATTTTTGGTTTCAAATTTTCCTTGACTTTAATTTCAAGTATTGTAAACCTTAGGTAATTCATACTTCAAAGGGGTTTTTTTTTTTTTTTTTTTTTCAAAAATTTATTAAGATCTGAAACCTTTATTATAAGCAGCAATGCTGGTTCAAAGCCCATCTTACAGATATTCTTTCAAATCACAATAACCAAAGTTACTCCATGAGCCATTGACAATTAATTGATTCATTTTATTCCTTTATGTATCACAATTTCTTTTGCACTTCATTTTTATGCTTAAGCTAAGCTAAAAGTTAAATGTAAAAAATTTCAACACTTGGGTAAGATGATGGATAGAATGAAACATCTATTACTGACACGTTTACTTTTTATTGCAATTTGTAAGGACAAAATAAATTTAAGAATGGTTCAATAATCTGTTTTTTTAAAAAAGTTGATTAGTGATTTTTTGGACTTTGTAATGCAAATGAACTTACTCACACACCAAATATTAGTTGTTTGATTAAATTCTTACTCGGCACACAAATAAATGCTGATAAACTAAAATGTGCCTTTTTTTTATCAAACAAATCACATGTTTTGAAGTATGAATTACCTAAGGTTTACAATAAGAAACCTAAATCTGCATTTAGGAAGGCACATGTGTATGTTTATATATATATATATATACATATACATCTCTCTATATATATGTATATATGTAATTTAGCAATAGGTAGTTGGAATAATTTTAAATTGGCACAAAGTTTTCCCAACTAATTATAAGGTGGTAAAATTATCAATGTACTCAAAACAAGGTTCTGCTTGCTGAAGAATACTCATGAAATCGATAGCTTACACCTTCAAGACGGAACTATTCATTTAATTTATTTTTAAAAAATAATATCCTGAAATGAATTTGTGCTTTGGGTTTGCACATTGTTATTACTTTGTTTACAACAATGAGGTAATATGTAGAATTTTACCTTTCATTGATGTAAATCATATAAACATAAGGTTTTCGTACTTCTTCAAAGAACTAACTATAGAACTACTTGTGACAGCAGTAAGATTGAATCGCAAAAGGGTTTGACACATAAATCATGGTCTATCATAAAATTAATAACAGAAAGAGACATGATTTTTAGTCATAGCAATTTGTATGTTACAGACCTCAACGTTTTTTTTCAAAAGCGTATGGCAATCTTGTGCTTAGTGAAGTGCATACTTGAAATGATGTATGCAGCACAAGTGCATTTAAGAGGAATCCTTTGCAAATGCACATTGACACTACTAGCAATATTAAAGCTTAATGTGCTAACTGTGCTAAATGAGTAAATCAACTAAGATCCTGTATTTTTTTTTATTTGTGATTTTTAATTTATCAACTTGTTGTTTTATCAGTTTTCTTTTTCCTTTTTTTGTTACTTCATGGATGTATCAGAGTGCACGATAGAACGAAGGATTTCTTTGTTGGGAATCAATTGCGAAGATTGCTGCCAACATCAGAGCTGATGACAGCACAAGTTGACGCCGTCTCAGATGATCAACTTGGATCCAGTAGCTCCCTACTGGATTCCAATTTTAGGCTAGGTAACTCACGCTGCTTCTTTGGTTTCACCTCTTGTTCTGCAAGAAATCCACAATAAATTCCACGACTAAGAAACTTTGGGAACATCATTCTATGTGGACTTGGTGAATACATTGTAAGCTTGCGGACTAGAAGAAGTATTAACAGTTACAGAAAAGAAAAAAGAAAGAAAAAAAAACACACACACACACACACACACACACATACACACAGAAGTTCGTGGCTGCCCTGAAACTAGAACTAATATTTGAATGACTGGACATGCTGGTATTACAATAAATCGACGATATCTTGTACAAGGAGCAAACACAAATAATTAAAGTCAACTTACTTGAGATAAGAGCCTTAGGCCTGCTCTTGAAGAGAAGTTTGTGTCGGATGATACCAACTACATGCATCTCCACCGGAGTAGATGTCGACAGGCTTGGATCACTGCTACTTACGGGATCAGTATCCATGGCATCGGGTGCCTTCACCTTTTTCAAAATCACTAGAGGCTTTTTCAAAGTCACTTTTGTCCCTTCGAGTTCATGATAGCCGATAACGAGTTTGTATGTACTCTGGAGACCACACACACATTGTCTTATTCATTTACATCCCAAATGTAGTCAATGAAACTAATAACACAGTAATGACATTGTTTTGTAAAAAGAGCAATTCTTCACCCCCGATGTAGGTGCAGCCCAGTCTCAGGAGGTTTGCGGGGGGACTCAAACTCGTGTCATCAATAATCTCAATTAATTTTCATCTTCATGCTTAAGATTTTAAACGTGCCGGTTGCTCAATAAGAAAAAGGCAATGAAAGCATATTAAAACTTTCCACTGCAAAGATAACTGGAAAAAGCGTCTTCATCAGGCTTATATTTGGTTGAAACGTAACAACTTACAAGAACAAAGATTCAACTGAGTTATGGTGTACCGTGGAAGTGCGGCAGAGAGAACCAATGGTGAGATTGTGAAGACTAGTTGAGTGTTGAATCTCCAGAGAACCTTGCAGCTCCACCATTCCCCACTCCTTGCATTCGCCACAGCTGCACTTCACTGGTATCTGCATATCTGATGCTGCGGAGGCTACCTCAATCATAAACCCTAAAATCCACGCACGAATGTATCCAGCACTGTCTAGCACACAAAATGAAGATATCACGATCAAGGAGTAATTGGTTCCCTACATTAACTTGAGGGTAGAACTTACGAGAATACACAAATAAATAACTAAATAAAAAGAAGAAGAAGCAGAAGAAGAAGAAAGAAAATGCAGTGTGTAATATCTACACTCTTCAATCACTCAAAAGCCAATTCATACGCAGCAAAATTCAGAAACAAAGGTTCCATTCTGACCCCCTACCTGTGAGTCGTTCATCTAAGACTCATTGCAATGATTCATTTAGTTAATGAGTTCACCGATCAAACCACAAAACGCTCCTCGGCTTTAGAAACCGTCTCCTTCCGTCTTCACGGAGTAACAAAACAGAAGTCCAAACTTGCCAAATGATGTCCAGAAATCGATAACATTCCCTAAGGACGCACCCAATTATATCCTTCAGTGACCCAGTTATCGCTAACTCCAGAAATCAACCTCAACGGTGAGGCCAAGCGGACTCTTCGACTGCAAAATCCGAACTCCCTCAGACATTCCATCAGGGCATCCGGTGAAGTGATTTTGAAGAGAGGCCATGCCAGGAAGGGCTCATCGTATTTCATTCATCTGCATTCCACTTCATTCATTGTTTCTGAAATGTCGTTTTTCGTGGACATTCGGCAATCCGTCCAGGGTGACATTCCAATATCAGCAAACTGTTTTTAGAGCCGAATTCTCAGAGATTAAACCCAAAAAAAATTACAGACCTACAATTATCAATTATCATTTTCATGGTCCGATGTTGATATGAATTTTAGCTTGTTCAGCTTATCACTTTTTCCTCTCCAATCTTTAAAAGAACTCAACCCAACTCAACTCAACTCAACTCAACCCAACTCAACTCAACCCAACCCAACTCAACCCAACCCAACCCAACTCAATTCAACTCAACCCAACCCAACTCAACTCAACCCAACCCAACTCAACTCAACTCAACCCAACCCAACTCAACCCAACCCAACTCAACTCAACCCAATCCAACTCAACTCAACTCAACCCAACTCAACCCAACCCAACTCAACTCAACTCAACCCAACCCAACTCAACTCAATCCAATCAAACTCAACTCAACTCAACCCAACCCAACTCAACTCAACCCAACCCAACTCAACTGAACTCAACCCAACCCAACACAACTCAACTCAATCCAACCCAACTCAACTCAATCCAACCCAACTCAACTCAACTCAACCCAACTCGACTCAACTCAACCCAACCCAACCCAACTCAACTCAACCCAACCCAACCCAACTCAACTCAACCCAACCCAACTCAATTCAACCCAACCCAACTCAACTCAACCCAACCCAACTCAACTCAACTCAACCCAATCCAACTCAAGTCAATCCAACCCAACTCAACTCAACCCAATCCAATTCAACTCAACTCAACCCAACCCAACCCAACTCAACTCAACCCAACCCAACTCAACTCAACCCAACCCAACTCAACTCAACTCAACCCAACCCAACTCAAGTCAACCCAACCCAACTCAACTCAACTCAACTCAACCCAACCTAACTCAACTCAACCCAATCCAACCCAACTCAACTCAAGCCAACCCAACTCAACTCAACTCAACCCAACCCAACTCAACTCAACCCAACCCAACTCAACTCAACTCAACCCAAGCTAACCCAACTCAACCCAACCCAACTCATTTCAACTCAACCCAGCTCAACTCAACTCAACCCAACCTAACTCAACTCAACCCAACCCAACTCAACTCAATCCAACCCAACTCAACTCAATTCAACCCAACCCAACTCAACTCAACTCAATCCAACCCAACTCAACTCAATTCAACCCAACCAAACTCAACTCAACCCAACCCAACTCAACTCAACTCAACCCAACCCAACCCAACTCAACTCAACCCAACCCAACTCAACTCAACTCAACTCAACTCAACTCATCCCAATCCAACTCAACACAACCCAACCCAACTCAACTGAACCTAATCCAACTCAACTCAACTCAACCCAACCCAACTCAACTCAACCCAACCCAATCCAACTCAACTCAACCCAACCCAACTCAAGTCAACTCAACCCAACCCAACTCAACTCAACTCAACCCAACTCAACTCAACTCAACCCAACCCAACTCAACTCAACCCAACCCAACTCAACTCAACTCAACCCAACCCAACTCAACTCAACCCAACCCAACTCAACTCAACTCAATCCAAATCAACTCAACTCAATCCAATCCAACTCAACTCAACTCAACCCAATTCAACTCAACTCAACCCAATTCAACTCAACTCAACCCAATTCAACTCAACTCAACCCAACCCAACCCAACTGAACTCAACCCAACCCAACTCAACTCAACCCAACCCAACTCAACTCAACTCAACCCAACCCAACTCAAGTCAACCCAACCCAACTCAACTCAACTCAACTCAACCCAACCCAACTCAACTCAACCCAATCCAACCCAACTCAACTCAAGCCAACCCAACTCAACTCAACTCAACCCAACCCAACTCAAATCAACCCAACCCAACTCAACTCAACCTAATCCAACTCAACTCAACCCAACCCAACCCAACTCAACGCAACCCAACTCAACTCAACCCAACCCAACTCAACTGAACTCAACCCAACCCAACACAACTCAACTCAATCCAACCCAACTCAACTCAACTCAACCCAACTCAACTCAACTCAACCCAACCCAACCCAACTCAACTCAACCCAACCCAACTCAACTCAACCCAACCCAACCCAACTCAACTCAACCCAACCCAACTCAACTCAACCCAATCCAACTCAACTCAACTCAACTCAACTCAACCCAACCCAACTCAACTCAACCCAACCCAACTTAACTCAACTCAACCCAACCCAACTCAACTCAACCTAACCCAACTCAACTCAACTCAACAAAACCCAACTCAACTCAACCCAACCCAACTCAACTGAACTCAACCCAACCCAACAAAACTCAACTCAATCCAACCCAACTCAACTCAACTCAACCCAACTCAACTCAACCCAACCCAACTCAACTCAACTCAACCCAAGCTAACCCAACTCAACCCAACTCAACCCAACTCAACTCAACCCAACCCAACTCAACTCAACCCAACCCAACCCGACTAAACTCAACCCAACCCAACTCAACTCAACTCAACACAACCCAACTCAACTCAACTCAACCCAACCCAACCCAACTCAACTCAACACAACCTAACTCAACTCAACCCAAACCAACTCAACTCAACCCAACCCAACTCAAATCAACCCAACCCAACTCAACTCAACCTAATCCAACTCTACTCAACCCAACCCAACCCAACTCAACCCAACCCAATTCAACTCAACCCAACCCAACTCAACTCAACCCAACCCAACTCAACTCAACCCAACTCAACTCAACTCAACCCAACCCTACTCAACTCAACCCAACCTAACTCAACTCAACCCAACCCAACTCAACTCAACTCAACCCAACCCAACTCAACTCAACCCAACACAACTCAACCCAACCCAACTCAACTCAACTCAACCCAACCTAACTCAACTCAACCCAACCCAACTCAACTCAACCCAATCCAACTCAACTCAACCCAATCCAACTCAACTCAACTCAACCCAACCCAACTTAACTCAACCCAATCCTACTCAACTCAACTCAACCCAACCCAACTCAACTCAACCCAACCCAACTCAACTCAACTCAACTCAACCCAACTCAACTCAACTCAACCCAACTCAACTCAACTCAACCCAACCCAATTCAACTCAACTCAACCCAACCCAACTCAACTCAACCCAACCCAACTCAACTCAACTCAATCCAACTCAACTCAACTCAATCCAATCCAACCCAACTCAATCCAATCCAACCCAACTCAACTCAACCCAACCTAACTCAACTCAACTCAACCCAACCCAACCCAACTCAACTCAACCCAACCCAACTCAACTCAACTCAACTCAACCCAACCCAACTCAACTCAACCCAACCCAACTCAACTCAACTCAACCCAACCCAACTCAACTCAACCCAACCCAACCCAACTCAACGCAACCCAACCCAACTCAACTCAACCCAACCCAACTCAACTCAACTCTACCCAATCCAACTCAACTCAACCCAACCCAACTCAACTCAACCCAACCCAACTCAACTCAACTCAACCCAATCCAACTCAAGTCAACCCAACCCAACTCAACTCAACCCAACCCAACTCAACTCAACTCAACCCAACTCAACTCAACTCAATCAAACTTAACCCAACTCAATCCAACCCAACTCAACTCAACCCAACCCAACTCAACCCAACTCAACTCAACCCAACCCAATTCAACTCAACCCAACTCAACTCAACCCAACCCAACTCAACCCAACTCAACCCAACCCAACTCAAGAATCCACTAACGTTCACTGTTACTTTCGATGTAATCATTCCTTGTGATGGTTTTACGTTGCAACGAAAGAGTAGGGTCACTTGACAACACAGAGGAATAAACATGAACCATTACCACTTTCTAATTCATGAACGAATTCAACGGGCAGCTCCAAAGCATGAAGAATGTTTCCGGCTGACTGATTAAAAAGGACGGAGGATGGAAAGATATCGGAAGGGTATGGGAATCGAAGGAAATAACAAACACTGGACTCTGTTTTGGAGGTTCGGAGAATCGTTGGGAGTTTCATAGATCTTCCAGGCTTCCTGATGACCATGTGAATCGGGTTTTGTGTTGGGTGAGTTTGAGGTTCAGATTTGACGGAGCTGGGCTTGCTAACAGGGTTTTTATTGTGTATTGGGGGGGGGGCTCTGATGCAGCAATTTGAGGGTGTCCGAAATTTTAAGTGGTGCTGATTAGGGTTAAGATTTAAGTTGAGTTTGTGGATTGGGTCACGGCTACAAAGAGATTAGAACTCGAGGAGACGATGACTTCATGAGATTGATCGTCGAGTGAGCTGCGGAAGGGTGAGAAGAATGGCAGATTCAGCTCTGTTATCGGAGATTCAGCTTCTGTCGTTGAGTTCGACTTCTTCGTCGACCTCTACCTCCAGGTGCACTCTACATCCCAATCTGCCCTTTCTTGCTTGTGAAGCGTTTTCGGATGCTGGAGTTGGCATTTTATTTCGCACAATGTGGAATTGTGTTTCTAATGCATTTCAAAGTTGGAAAGAGCCGTCAGCATTGACCCGGCCATTACACCTCTAGTTTTGCATCGGATTTATATCCTCTAGCGTGGAATGAATAGTTTTGTGCGATTATTTGATTCTGAGTTTTGCAGCCTTGAAAACAGCCTACGGTATTTTCGCACACACACATGCTATCCCCATTTTTCCCACCTTTGAGTTAACTTCTTGTTGGGTGGTTTTTCTCTCGTCTGCGTTTTATGCTTAAACAATCCATTATCGTTTTCCTTTCTGGTTCCAGACAGGATGCGAATGAGAACGACAATGTGGACCTTACGGAGAAGGCAAGAGCTGCAGTGTATGCAGGGCCACCACGTCGTACAATCGGCAACGACAACGCAATTTTCGATCACGACGACCCCAAGATAAAGGAGGTGATTATGCAAAATTTATTTCGGTTATACCCCCTGGGCTACTGTGTAATTGTTACGAATTATGACAAGGACGTGTGAATGCAGGATGTCATCCGAATGATAGTCCAGTATCTTCAGGATGAGGGTTACGTTGCGTCTATCATGACCATACAGGACGAAACGAGTGTGCGCTTCGCCGAAAGTTTGCGCAACCGATCACATTTCAAGCGTATCAAGGCGGCTATTTTAGGTATGTTTGCCCTCCTCGCACATGTAATTGAAATACAGGTTGTTTTGAAGCGAGGAAGGTGGAGGTTTGTTGTATAATGCTTGATTCAACAATTTTGCGTAGATGGCGAATGGGTTGAGATGGAGAAGTTGGTGCAAAAGACTCCTTTGAAAGATCACAAACACTTTATTTATGCTGTCTACAAGCAGCAGTACCTCGAGCTGATTGAGCAGCTGGAGTATCAGAAGGTACACTTGCAGTTCCTAGCCCTCAGATTTCACAACTTATTAAAGGGAAGTATTTTTGTCACATAATCATAACAATGTGATTCTTTTTGTCTTTTGTTCAGTCTGCTTTACGGCCTGGAATTATGGAGAAAGTTGCGCCTAGGTGGAATTCTTCTTCTGAGTGTTCCTCTTATTCTTGTATTTTCACGTTTGATGCAGGCCTTTGCATTATTAACCAAGAAGTTAAAGCCGTTGGAGCAAATGGGAAGTTTGCACAACGAGTTTAAGGACTTGTGCTACCTCCTGACCTGCAAATCCATCCAGGATGCAGCTTTTTTCAAGACTTGGGAGGGTGTTGCGAGTTCCCGGTACCTATAATTCGTTGAATGCCTCCTAATGACTTTTTATTCCTCTCGAAGTTGTGCAAGTTACAGATGTGTTACAGCAGTCAATATCTAAATTTCTGGGTTCTTAAAACACTTTTTGGTCTGGAGTATATTATTCCGGATTATCGAAAGAGACGTGTGTGCTGAACACAGTTGAGTGACAGGCTGCAGAGATTATATCCTATTTTATTTATGCATCCTGTGCAGAGAAAAACTCGTGGATCAGTTTTCTTCTATGCTAGAGATTGAAAATAACGATATTGCAGGTGTGTTTTTCAAAACAACCTTATAATGTAGTAGCATTTATCTTACATTTTGAAACTTTATAAGCAACATACTTTTGATGTTATGAAACAGTTGCAAGGCATGAAGTGCAACCACAGAGGCTGCTACATTTGCTGAAACAGGCAGTGCGTTACCAAATTGAGTTCAGTAGATACCATCCAAAAGTTGTGCCTAGCGTTCCCACGTAAATTCCCTTTCCTTTATGAATATTGTTTTTCACCTTTTGCATGTTTTGTTCGTTTTAGTTTGGATCTTTCGAACATTTTGTTATTAGGCATGCGTACAAGTGCTTTATGTCCTGTCCTTGCCTCCACCGAATGCTACGCATCATAGTCTTCAATTCTGGTTCATTTTCTGGAGAAGAGAGATGCTATGTTAAATATTTAAGGACCTGTTAACGTGCGTATTGAACTATTGATATGGAGAATTGGGTCAGAAGAAAGAACCCGGACACTGATACTTCCATGGTTCTACCTTCCACTTCTATCCCTACGTAGTCCGGGCTATATCATACGGGAAAACAAGTAAAAATGCAAACTTCACTTGGATGACGCACCCTTGCCCCTTCCCTGGAGATTTTGATGGAAAAGAATGAGATTTGATGATGGGCAGGGGCAGGGGATTGTGGGCGGCAGCATTCATAAGGGTGCACTGGTTCTGGCAGATTGCTGGAGGATTATTCATGCTTTGTTCTTCCCAATGCGCACAAGACCACATTTCGTGGTCATCGTAGCAATGTCAAGTACGTCAATTATTTACTCCATTCCATTTTTTTCCGTTCCGATTTCATGCTCTTTGCCCTGGTATAACTTGAAAACTGACTTGTTGAGGCGGTATCTATGGTATTTGATTTGTTTGATGGGGCAGGTGTGTGGAATTTGTTGGAGAAGAGGGCACACAAATTGTTTCAGGCTCAAGGTGCATTCATCCACATTTCAATGACATGACTGCAAATTTGTCCATCATGTACTCATTAAACACCCCGACGTTACGCCAGTGGATGTACCATGTACCATATCAGTGGTAAGTTGTGAGATGGTCATGACTTGTAGTAATTGGACATGCAGTGACAATACTTTGAGAGTATGGGACGTCGAAGATGGTCGATGCGTACGAGTTTTGGGTGACGGAGAGCTTGGTAGTGGAGGAGGTCATACATCCCGAATTTGGGATGTAACTTCGAGTAGTAGTGGTGACTTTATTGCAAGTGCATCTGGTGATTCTACTGTTAAGGTACAAGTCATGCTTCCATATGTGAATCTCCAGGGTCACCTCATGGTTGATGAGGAAATTGTGTGCTAACACTAGAATGTCCTCCTGCAGTTTTGGAACTTGCGAGGTTCAAACAAAACCCCATGCTCAGCAACTCTGGCTGGTCACGAGGGTGACGTCTACAGTGTCAAGTACCATCAATCCAATGTACGCTTCATCACTGTTGCCAGAAGTGCTTGTCCATATATCTCAACTTCTTAATGCATTTGTTAAATTGACGAAAAGGCATTAAAAATCTGATGATGCATGGTCTACACAGAATTACGTAGTGACAGGTGGATATGACAAGACTGTGAAGCTGTGGGATGCTCGGACTGGTGTATTGTTGCGCACATTCAGTGGACACAAATCATCTGTCTCTCGTGTTATTTTTAATCCTTTGGGGAACCTCGTCATTAGTGGGTGAGTGATATTGATCTACACACATGACGACTTTTTCAAGTACAATAACTAGCAGACAAAAATTTGCCATATTCTTAGTATGCTAGGTACAAAATTTATACGAGTCTTCACTCTTTGTGATGTCAGGTCAAAGGATAGCACACTCAAGTTTTGGGATCTAGTGAGTGGAGTCTGTGTGAAGACTTACAGCTCTCATTTGGGAGGTATGCAGTTTCTGACATTCTTTCCCTCAGACGTAGATTGAAGTATTCGTGTGTGAGACTAGGTAATCTCATTCCAATAATTATGTCCATGTATTTCTGGCTACAGAGGTAACATCAGTTGAAATGAACAAGGCTGGTAGTTTCCTCTTGAGCGGGTCCAAGGATAACTCCAATCGGCTTTGGGATGTGCGACTGGTTAGTTTTCTTACTGCCATGTATTTGTTGGTTTTCTTGTATCGTTTTCTCTGCTCTTGTGCGCTTGGATGAATTCAGGCAGTCCTACTCGTGCTGCAGGAGCTATCATTTGCAGTGGGGTGAAAATGTCCTTCAGTTGCTATTCTTGGTAACATCAGACAAAAAGAAATTGTAGGTAATTTAAGCTAAGCTTGCAACCGGATGATTTCAATATGTGGCTACGTTAACAGGCACGACCTATCAGAAGGTTCAAGGGTCATCAAAATACGAGTAAAAACTTCGTGCGGGCAAGTTTTGGACCTGATGAGTCTCTGGTTGTTGGCGGTTCTGAGGTACTTTCCAAAAACTCGTATCGCTTGAAGTGAATAATTATTCCTGGTTATTGTAAAATATGTAGTTCCTGGTTCACACTTAATTTCAATCGCAACTCCTGGTAAATAATATTGCAAATTTTGTATAGCGTTCCATCTTATTTTATATGATGCTATGAATCTCCGCAAATTTGTTGAAGCTTATGGACTCTAAACTAGTCTATGTCTTGCATTTTGTGTGTTAGGATGGCTTTGTATACATTTGGGATACAGCAACGGGGGAGATACTTCAGAGGCTAGGCAGTCACAGCCCTGAGAGCCACACTGATATTGCCTACCGAGCTGTCTGGAATGCTCATCAAAGTCTTCTCGTGAGGTAATTCTATTCTATATTTTACTTAGAATGTCGCGAGTTCAGGGCATTTTAGGCTCATGGTAGGTAGACCAAACGTGCCGTTCCCAATTAAGATTTTTGACGATTCATGTGGGTATGCAGCTGTTCGCATGATTGCACTGTGAAGACCTGGTGGTATGATGAACAGCAGATGTGGGATCAGGATGATGACATCTAATTTCGGTGCACCTCTTTTTCTTAAACACTTGAGAACTTGACCTCCTGAAACAGAGATTTAATAGCAGTTTTGGTGGTGTGAAGTTTTACTTCCGTGTCGGTGAATGGTCATGAACCTAAGTTATGCATCCTCGAATCTACTGTCCAAACATTTGTGAACTCTATGAACGCTGATTCGTGTCTTGGGCCAAAATATTGGATCCTAATCATGTCTGTAACCACACGGATCTGTGGATTATTAATTTCTAAGAGTATGATAAACTATGAAATGTTTATCTCCATCAGAAAAGGAACCTATTGAACTTATCTCAATTTTTTACAAGATGACGTGATGACAATTTTCTTAGTTGACTCGATCTTGCACTTTAAAAACAAAAACTCGGTAAAGTTATTCCGCTAATGTGGGTTTTTTAATAAATATATATATATATATATATATATATATATGTGCCTCTTCATGTGCTCAAAACTCATTTCAACTACATCAGTAGTTTGTGAAGTATTTGAAAGATGTACATTAATCGATAGCAGAGAATTCAGCAAGATTCTATTCAAAATATATGTCGGTACCCAATTAGACAACCACATGAAACTTTCTTGATTATATGTTGTAACGTTGCTAAGTCATTGGGCATATTTAAAAATATATATCTTCTAGTTTTGACTGAAAGTATTTTAATGGTTACTATGTCCATCCTGAGCTGGCCAAGCTGATGTGGGACTGCCTGCTAAAATGGCGTGACCATGAGACGTTCTTGTGCAGGTACGTTGGGGGCGATGCCGATTCAACTATCTCGATACACAAATTTATCTTGCTTGTGTCTCAATTCTATATTTATTCAATCAAATAATCTTTTCTCTTATTCATGGAGGTTCCCATATGTAATTTGGTTTAAACGCTGGTCGATTTTCTTGCGGATTTGATGGTTGCACTTATGGAGAAATTTTTGTCCTGTATGTTGTGAATGCCTTCAAACTGCGTGAGATGGACGCTGTAGTGAAGATTTCTGCAAAATCACACGTTCACACGTAGACATACCTACCTCATTCAAGCAGACTCTAGTTAAGGGTGCCAAGTTACTTCAGGACTCGCCAAAGAGCATACGAAGAAAGGAAGGCACCTATAGTCTTAACAATAGGATCTTGCTTGCCCATGCTGAGTATTGCATCGCCAGTACCCTGAAATAGATCCAGTGTATACAAGATTTCGAACCTGGGGAGAATCCAGTGAACAATCCGACGGCTTTGTCAACTTTACATTCTTCGTAGTTTTCCATTTGGATTATGGGGAGTAACTGAAATCCGTGAATAGCAGAATGTTTGATTTGTGACAGTAGCAACAACATCGGCGGTGTGAGACAGACTTCGTCGTCTTCACGTCTACGTTAGTGTAATTGGATTCTACTAACAATAAATTCTCTAATTGGTAACTGCCAAAGGTTCCAACATGGATTAGTTGTCTACCACCAAACCGACTGTAAGTTACCAACTAAGTACATTCTTTTGATACAAAAGAAGATCAGAATTCACCTCCGAATTGTACTGTTACATACCTACATGAATATCATGGAATCGTGGTCAAAACTAGATTGTAGAATTTACTTGCAGGAAGCTGTGATAAAATGATGCCACCAAAAACTGTTGCTGTTGAATTGACCTATTCATGTATGTAACAGTAAGCAGCTATTTTTGAACAAAAGAAGCTATGTTCTTTTCATAAAGGAGAGTTTATTGCACATTAATATTAGCACATGTGCGAGGGTCAAAGTACAGATTGATTTGAATGTGACTCTCCTGCTATGGGTCTTGAAGATGAAATCAAGCCTTTCACGCAATTGATTATTCGCTTTACTGAGCAATTGATTTGCTTTGGTTCAAAAGAACCACATCAGTACAGAGAAACATTTCTTCTGTAAAATTTATAGAAATGGTTGTGGTTTTTAATTTGTGTCAAGATTTCAGTACTATCTATCAGGTCTTAATGCATCAGGCACAAACTGTTGTATCTGTAGTTACTGATAATTTGAAATTTACATAAAAGAATGTTAATACCATTTTATCTCTTGAACATTCAGATAAGAATATTGCATACAATTGATGTCAAAATGATACTAACTCATGCTTATCAACATTGTACATTATTCAGTTATAATCTTGTAATAAAGCAAGACCTATTATAATAATATACATGCAAGATTATCAAATTAATGTAACACAACACCTTATTATTACCATCACATATTTGTTTCAACAGAAAAACAGTAACAAATGTAAATTTTTGCATTGATATAATTATGTGGAAACATGCTATAGTTATACTTTGGAGACAGTACAGTCATTGCATTTGATACAATATCCCATTCTTGTGCTAATATCAATAAAATTATTGCAACATTAATATTATACATATTTGAATTATTTTGGACCTAATATATGAAATAAAATCAAGTTCGAATGAAGACGAATGTATTTGTGATTAGTTTATTATTAATTGAAGTAAAACCATTAGAATTAAGTCAAAATTCCTTGTACGTGATTCTATTGCCCTCAATATTCACAAATATTGTTTTGATATATATATATATATATATATATATTCATTTATATACATATATATGTAATTAGAAACATTTCTAACCTTGTCTAGAGGGTGTCTAATTTAATTTTTGAACAATTTTATGCGATTTTTTTGTATAAAAAGTAAACTGCACTTTATTCTATAAGCACATATATAAATTGTAGACCTCTGAAGTGAGTCTTCAAAACATTTTGTCAAGAATAAAATTTTGAAAATTTTACTTTATTTTTCCAATTTTTTTTAAGTATTTACAGTTTTGTATTGTTTATGGTGGAAGCGTCTAATCAAAGATATACAAAAAATATGAATTTACTTACATTATCTTAATTGTTTTGTAAAACGATATGTACCAGTTAGCTATCACTGTTTTCCAATCTTTAACGAGTTTCACCATGTTCAAAACTTGGTTGTCCTAAGTAGGTAAGATCTAATTAAACTAAATGATCAAGTAGTTAATTAAAATCCTGATCTTGTTAATTTACAAAGAAATTGCTAAATCTGCTTCAGAAGTCAAGCGTAGTGTACGAACTTAAGTACAGTACCCGCCAAAAAACAGAAAAAAGTAAAAAATAATGACCAATAAGATTGGAATTAAAAAAATGTTTTGATGTTACATGAAAGAGATATATCCAGGCACATATCACCACAAGCATTTTACTCTTGGAAATCAGTCAATTCCCATTATTGACAAACCACTTAGAGTTCATTCAACAATGCTTGGGGGAATTTCTAGCTGGTGGTGCTAGGTCCATTCCCGGCAAGTGCCTGAAGGGCCGCTCCATGAACGCTAGCATTTCCAGCTGCGATAATTTCTATCCCAACCTCACCTACATCACAACAGAAACATACCTTAGGCAGTATTCAAGAATTAGGCAAAGACACTATCATATACCAGAAACGAATGCTATGCCATCAAACACAGTAGAGGAAAGCTTTTCTGTACAAAAAATGGAAGTTCTTTCAAGAGGGCAACTTCTATCCAACTCTACATGTCAAGACAATAGCAGACCACGTACCCATTTCAGGTAGCCAGCGAAGTTTTTCCCCATTCCAGTTGGTGATTACACCCCCTGCTCCCTCCACTACTGGAACTAAAGCTAGATAATCGTATGGCTGTCATGCAAAAGCACAAACAATCACAAGTTGAAAGGTAGTTCCAAATTTGGAGAACGGTAAATGATGAATGCTTCTCAAAACTAGATGCCACCAATAGAGCCGTGATTTCATGCGTACCTTTAGTCCAGACTCAACTACTAGATCGACATGGCCGGCTGCCAAAAGTCCATAGGCGTAGCAGTCACAGCCATAAAGAGGTACCTTCACCTGCCAACGACGTGAGGAGAAGGATAAGCGTCTTCCAACGAAAGCCGTGCTCATGCAAGGTAGCTGTATTGGTGCGGACAGGATGCATTACCTCATTTCGGACTCGAATGAAGGCTGCTTCTGCATCTCCGGCAAATAGGTGAGGACTAGTTGTATACCTGACTCCACATCAACAACGACTGCTCAAATGAAAAGGTGATTGAAAATTGCAAATGAATCATGTAAAGAGTATGTGAGTGTAGACAAAAACCCACGAAGAGAAGAGTGCCGGTAAGCAACAACAATTGCACAAGATGCCAGTGCATTCCGCACGGAAAGGGGAAAGAAAGCTAAAGATCACAATAGCACAGAGCAGTAACAGTTGGATATAATGCATACAAGTAGGAATCCTTAAGAGATGCAGTTAAACGTGTTTGAATCTCAACTCCATTCAGAGTTGTAACTTTCCCCTGAATTCCTAACCACCGCTCCTGCAGAACCGGCTGATCAATGACGCCAAGGACCTGAAAATCACTGATTACCGATGTTAACTGAAACAATTTATTTATATATGTATATATATATATATATATATATATACGAGATGAGTCTTCGACGCGTCAATGTATGCTTCCTTCGCTATTGCAGAAAAATGTTCTCAGAGATGGACTTTGAGCTTTTATTGAGATTGAGAGAAAGACAATAAAAAGATCTAACAAGATTGAATCTTACTGGAACGCCATTATACAACAAAGCAATGAGTGTACCGAAGACTGGCTTCCCTGCATTGGAAACAGTTCTTGAGAGTAAGCTTAGGACAAAGTTCTTCCAAACCAATATTTCAACCGTTAGTTTGAGCAAAATACTGCCGCGATGCATCAAACCAAGATGTTTTGCATAATCAAACTGTAGAAGTGATGCTTCCGTTTCAAACGTTATCGAGAAAGTATGAATATCGTCGCAAATAACAATGGTGAAATCAGCGTGTACGTTCCATTCCTTATATAATTCCGAAGTGTTGACTAATTCCAAGCACAAACTGTAAGAGCACGCCTCTCCACACAGCATAATGAATTGCACGACATCAGTAACAAGAACTTACCAGTAATGAAGCTCTTTGTGCCATCGATAGGATCCAAAACCCAAACATAATCCGAACCTCCTTCAGGAATTGTCAAGCCCCATTCCTCTCCGTATCTGCATAGGATTCTTCGTGTGAGCGTGCAGAAGCATGACTAGCTGTCTTTCAGAAAGAAATTGCAAAACCCATGTCCTAAGAGTAGACGGAAAATGATTGTAAGAATTTCTTACATAGAATGAGATGGGCATTGTTCAGCCAAAAGCTCACGCATTGCCAGCTCCGCGCTCCTATCAGCAATTGTAACAGGGCCTGCGACCATCCAAGTGCTCTACTTAGTCTCCTACTTCAAATGCAGCGATCTTCAGAAACAAAAAGCTTTCAGGGTGTACTTACTCGAGTCAGACTTGTCGATGATCTGGAACTTGGCCCTAAAATATTTCAAGGTTATTACTCGCGCAGCATCCGCGAGCTTGTGCGCAACGTCCACAAACTGGGCCATACTGTCATCAGATATAGCCTCCTCGACTGCCATTCCAGTCGCACGGCTCGCACGAAAGTATCGCTGCCTACTGACTACTGCGAAATTTCTTCTTCCAGCACTAGAATCCGCTGTCCATGAGGCTGGACAACTGGAAATTGACCGTGAGGATGATAATGTGGCCTCTACACCGGAACAGGAAACCTTGATGGGATGTTTGAATTGGATTGATGGCATGGAAAGCTCGCTTCTACATATTTGCTTGTCTGATGCCACAGCCCAAGACTTTTCTCGTGGAGAAAATACCAAGGAAGTGCTGGAGATAGTGGAAATAGTGGAAACAGACGACGACATTGTCAGTGATGGAAAAGGAAAAGGCTCTCAATCTCACATCTGTCGCCTGTTGATGGCATCTAAATTCGACAAAAATTACTCTGAAATGCCTAGACCGTGGTTCTCTAGAATAATTAATGAGATGGTTAACAGGATGCGGCCCCCTGAAAACTATCGAAGCACGTAAAGGGCTGAACGTGTAGCAATTGCCTACAACTAAATAGTACAAAAAGCGTAAATTAAAGCAAATGAACCTTCTAACCACCCTGACGGCAAACGAAGCCTCCCAAGTACAACCCCCCACCTGCAACTGATCAACGAGACATTTAAAAAGCATTCTTCGACCTTCGTCGACCCTAAACCCTAACCCTAATTTAGTAAACGTAGTCTCGGAAATTGATACGATATGCTGTTCCTAGGTCCGTGTGCAGCTTTTTTTTCTGAAGTCCGGACGTTTCGACCATACTCCACACATTGACAGTTTATCTTTTTCCTGTTATATCTGTTCGTAATTGTAACTGTATCAATTAGACTTTGGAATTGGGTGTCTGAAGTCCCAAATCTAGCAATCTCAGGGTGCAGAATTGAGAAAAAATTCTACTCATCATGGTGAGCATCATACCGTGTAATTGTCATTCGAGGATTATTTCTGTAGTTCTGAGTAGGATTTCTCTCGTACTGATTCGTGATTGGGTTTTGGTGAATCTCAGTCGGTGACATTGCATACGAACGTGGGGGAAATCAAGTGCGAAATTTTATGTGATGAAGTTCCTAAGGCTGCTGAGGTATGGGCGCTGACCCTTGATTTCGTTTTAGTTTTACTCTTGTGTGTGTCCCCTGCTCGCAACCTTCACGACATAGACGTGAATAGACTTCTGCGCGTTGATGTGTTCAACGGGAGCGTGAATATTCCGGTATTGATCATGATGGTATTCCTTGACAATTTTCAAAACGTTACATTAGATTTCCTTCGTTTTCTAAACTGATTATTCATTTCGACCTGAAGTCGTGAACGTGTATAGTCAGGAACCAGAATTGATATCTTATTTTTGAGCCGCGAAATGTCTTTACTAGCTCTTTTGTTCGGCAACCCTGTGATACTGACAGTAGAACAGTCGTAGCAAGAGGAGTCTTGGAATTTACATGATGTATCATGATTCATTGCTCTGGTTCTTATGCGTTTATTGTTGTGTATTGTGAACATCATCTTCGTGTTGGCAGAATTTTCTTGCGCTCTGTGCCAGTGGATATTACGATGGCACAATCTTTCACAGGAACATCAAGGGTTTTATGATTCAAGGTGGAGATCCCACTGGAACCGGGCGAGGCGGCACCAGCATATGGGGACGCAAGTTTAACGATGAAATCCGTGAATCTTTGAAAGTGAGTATGCTATTCAATAAGAGAAATTACAACCGCAAAATCAAAGTAACATATGTTTAGGAGAGTATTAGGGTATACAATGTATGGGATATCAGAGATTCTCTGCACCTCATCAACGTTGCTAACTGTTAACAAGTTTCGCAGAATCTCAGAGTGGTCTTCTCTTCGAACTCTTCTATCTGAAATGTTTTGATGTTGAACTTCAGTATACGTTTAGCTTCTGCTATCATTCGTTACATTCAGCTTTTATGCGGTCATTACTCTCCGTAATTATAGATATATCTTAGAGTTTTTGTTGCTGCTATTACATAATTCTTAACAGCATTAAATTTGAAATGGGTTCGGTTCAGGGTTTAGGATCAGACTTATCTTGATCGTGGCCTAGGTTCAAATAATAGTTGTCGGGTTTTTGGTTTCAGCATAATGCCAGAGGTGTTCTGTCGATGGCCAACAGTGGACCGAATACAAATGGAAGTCAGTTCTTTATGACCTACGGAAAGCAGCCTCACCTTAATGGACTCTACACGATCTTTGGTCGTGTTATTCACGGATTTGAAGTCCTGGACGTGATGGAAAAGGTACTGCCAATTTCCAAACTATCAACTACTTGCTAATCAAACTAGTACATCGAATTCTAGGTCAACGTGATTCTCCACCGTCTTCTCAAGCTGCGATTGCTCACCTGATTTCTTTGTAGGAATCAACTTTATAACCCGATTCATGACTTGGTTAAATTTTTGCAGACACCGACAGGAGCAGGTGATAAGCCTCTTGCAGAAATTCGCTTAAACCGGGTGACGATACATGCCAATCCTTTAGCTGGGTAGTGACAATGTCTGCATTGCTTCCTTCGCACATTTTTAGTAGTTTTAAACTGTGGTTAGGCTACATTGGACACATGACACATTATAGTTGTGTTTTCCCCAGGCATATGGAGTGACATCTACACTGAGCCTTATGCTTGGCTTATGTATATGTTGAAACCATAATTTTTTAAATCTAGAATTGTTATAACACATTCAACTTTTTACTGATTTGATGATTGTGAGATCTAATGTTGGTAACTAGAAATCTTGATAACTACCAATTTACACTATGAGTTTGACATGACTCTTTATTTCTCAAACATTTTAAATCTAATAGACAAAATTATTTCATTTCATCCAGAGGAGTTAAAAATAAAAATTGATCGACTACAAAAAAGTTTGTCAGAAAATCCTGAAAAAGATGTGAATCGTTCAAAGCATTCAGTTTTACCGTAGATGGTATTCGGTGGTCGTGTGCCGAGGAAGAAAAATTTAAAATCGCCGCTGCCGGGGATCGAACCCGGGTCACCCGCGTGACAGGCGGGAATACTTACCACTATACTACAACGACTTGATTTCTGATCGAAACGTGAGTAATTAAATATATATACTATAGTAAATTTGTGTTTCAGAAGTCGGTGACTGACCAAGGCCAAGGCAGCGAGGATTGGTGTGACAGCATAATTTTTCATCCACCGGGTAACATTAAGTCTCAGCTGTCAGAACCAGCACAAATTTCACACGTGATTCTGGAGCTTGATTGTCTATGTTCTAGCAGCCTGACTCGCATCCCTGCAAAGCCGAGTGGCGTGCCAGTTTGCGAAGTATTGCAAAATTATACAGTTATCACCCCAAGGAACACCAAAATTGAAAGTGAAGATGGTTTGAAGAAGCCCCGCGAAGTAAACATGTGCTGGATGAATAGTCAACACGGACAAAGAGAAATGATCTTGACAAAAAAAAAAAAAAAAAAAAAAAAAAAAAAAACATACACAATATCAACTTTCACCACAATGGAGAAACTACATTGTTTTTGAGCCATTGGCGATGTTTTGATAATATTGATTCCCCCGCTTCGACTTTAATCATTCAGCCTATCGCCTACGAGTTCCGTGAATTTGTTTTTTTGACTTCCTTAGCTTGTTTAGCTTTTTAGCTTGTTTGCTTCCTTTCCTCTTCAGACTTCTTACTTTCTTTAGTAACGTTACTACTCGTAAGGTATTGCATACACTGTTTATAATCTTCTTCATGTGTTGAAAATTTTCCGTTTCAGTGTCTGAAATGGCTATCTTACTGTCCATTATTCATTGTGGTGGCAGGAACGAGAGGTCGTCCACCGTGACAAAGTCGATCGTTCTATATCAGGGTACAGTTGGATCTTGCAATTAATGTTCTCCTTGCAAAGATGTTGATGCGTAGTAGTGCTGTAATAATCCCAGTTGCATTGCAAATATGAATTAACTTATAAGGATTGGTAGGTTTAGGTAGTTTGGGCAATTGAAGGCATATTTAGGTACTATTGACAATTTTGGTTGTAGAATGGAAGAAATAAATTAACATGCAATTCAACTCAATACAAGTAGAATCTACTTATATAATCTCTTCAGGAAGCTTATAATAGACTTAATTGTTATAATTTAAATTAATGATTAAAATGTGAATTCCATCTTAATTAATAGATACATTAAATACCCTGATATAGAACGATCGACTTTGTCACGGTGGACGACCTCTCGTTCCTGCCACCACAATGAATAATGGACAGTAAGATAGCCATTTCAGACACTGAAACGGAAAATTTTCAACACATGAAGAAGATTATAAACAGTGTATGCAATACCTTACGAGTAGTAACGTTACTAAAGAAAGTAAGAAGTCTGAAGAGGAAAGGAAGCAAACAAGCTAAAAAGCTAAACAAGCTAAGGAAGTCAAAAAAACAAATTCACGGAACTCGTAGGCGATAGGCTGAATGATTAAAGTCGAAGCGGGGGAATCAATATTATCAAAACATCGCCAATGGCTCAAAAACAATGTAGTTTCTCCATTGTGGTGAAAGTTGATATTGTGTATGTTTTTTTTTTTTTTTTTTTTTTTTTTTTTTTGTCAAGATCATTTCTCTTTGTCCGTGTTGACTATTCATCCAGCACATGTTTACTTCGCGGGGCTTCTTCAAACCATCTTCACTTTCAATTTTGGTGTTCCTTGGGGTGATAACTGTATAATTTTGCAATACTTCGCAAACTGGCACGCCACTCGGCTTTGCAGGGATGCGAGTCAGGCTGCTAGAACATAGACAATCAAGCTCCAGAATCACGTGTGAAATTTGTGCTGGTTCTGACAGCTGAGACTTAATGTTACCCGGTGGATGAAAAATTATGCTGTCACACCAATCCTCGCTGCCTTGGCCTTGGTCAGTCACCGACTTCTGAAACACAAATTTACTATAGTATATATATTTAATTACTCACGTTTCGATCAGAAATCAAGTCGTTGTAGTATAGTGGTAAGTATTCCCGCCTGTCACGCGGGTGACCCGGGTTCGATCCCCGGCAGCGGCGATTTTAAATTTTTCTTCCTCGGCACACGACCACCGAATACCATCTACGGTAAAACTGAATGCTTTGAACGATTCACATCTTTTTCAGGATTTTCTGACAAACTTTTTTGTAGTCGATCAATTTTTATTTTTAACTCCTCTGGATGAAATGAAATAATTTTGTCTATTAGATTTAAAATGTTTGAGAAATAAAGAGTCATGTCAAACTCATAGTGTAAATTGGTAGTTATCAAGATTTCTAGTTACCAACATTAGATCTCACAATCATCAAATCAGTAAAAAGTTGAATGTGTTATAACAATTCTAGATTTAAAAAATTATGGTTTCAACATATACATAAGCCAAGCATAAGGCTCAGTGTAGATGTCACTCCATATGCCTGAGAACATAGTTGATTTTGGACCAACTTGGCCATGTCTCATGTACTTATAACAACACTTTTTGAAGTCAAACGACCTCTTGGATGTAAGGTTGATGTTATCTTAGATGATAATTGGTTTTATTAGTTGTGAATAAGACTTGTGAGCCTCTTTTTGCATTAATGAATAAGAGAGGAAGACCTTGCATATTTCCTTCATTTGTAACATATTTGGAATTATTTGCATTATGAGCATGTGAGTATGGTATAATTTGGGATGTTAGTGCTTAAGCTCACGACAAACTAAATGCAAATGGGAGAGAGTATGCCATGGGCTTTTTGGCTGATACCACAACAACTTATGACATCATTGACAATCAAAATTGTTTCTTTCTAGGCCATGCTATGGACTTAAACATTTTGCTTTGGATTTTTTGGCATATATCTCATTTTAAAAAAATATCATAATGCCCATTTGCTTGCTTTGAGGATAGAGAGTAATGATCAGGGAGCAATTGTGTTTAAATTCACTAAAGTTGAGAAATTTGAGTTATTTTTTTGTTTTAAGTAGTATATAACTAAAGAACTAAAAACTCAATGAGTCTTTGCTACTTTGGCCAAAGATTTTGAAAAATAAAAAAGATTAAGAGATTCTTTCACTAGATTTTTTTTTGCATAATATTCCATGTTCTACTAATATTTTTAATTTATATATAAACTGTGGTAATGAAGCTCTTCATTTGGTGAGAATATAAGTGAGAATATTGGAGGCTTAGAATTTGTTTCTTTTTTGGATTAGCATTTAAAGAATGTGCCAACATATAGTGGTGTTCTATTGGTATAGAAAGAGACTAATTTTTTTAATAATTGGTCATTAGAATTATGGGCACATCTTATCAATATTGAAGCACAAAAAGTATGTACTTTTATTTGCTTGTATTGCAATTATTTTCTCCTTAGTCTTAAAGATCTTAAAGGCAATAGAAGCAAATTTATTTATATTAAATTAAATGATGATTATCTAATCTTTTGAAAATCTAATAAGCTTAATATCTAAGAGAAGGTTGGTATCTAGACTTATTATTAAGATTTATTATTATTAGGTATAAATTTGATTAATTTTTTCATAATAAATATGCTTGTGCTATGGTTATGTCTTCAAAAAATGATGTTTTTGGAAATTAGATAAAGAAATGTATGTGTAGAAATTACACTCCAATTAAGTATAAGACCAAATTTGATCAATATCCATTGCCGATGGTAAAAGAGTTATTTGATGCATCATTATCTTCTTAAATTTTAACTCTTGAAATTTAATATTTAATTATTATTATTTATTGAAGATCAAGTAAAGGTAATATTTTGGAAAGTTAATCAAGATGGCAAACATCAATATTATTATAAGCAGTTTTTTCCATTTGACCTTTAAGATATTTTAGATAATTTTTAAAGGATGATGGACCACATGTTGGTTGACTTATCATTTGTTAAATGCTACATTGATGATGTTACCATTTTTAGTAGCAGCTCATATGATCATGTGATACATTTATAAGCAATGTTTAAGCAATTATGTCAATAGAAATTGTACTAGCATCATTTTAGGTGTAGATTCTTCTATAAATAATTATTATGCCTAAACCATATGATTATTCTAGGAAGTCTTGACATATAGTAGGAAAAAGTATATGTCTTACAAAAAATCTTAGCACCAATCAATGTTTCACAATCTTGGATTTTTGTTTTTTTTTTTTTTTGTTTTTTTTGTTTTTTTTAATTTACCTAATTATTGCCAAAGATTTGTCAAAATTTTCAACTTAATTTCTAATATTTTAATTATTCTCAAAAATAAAGATCATCCATAGACTTAAAGTGATAAATAGCAATATGCATTTGACATGTTGAAACAAAAGTTGGGTTCAATGTAGTGCTTCAACATCCAAATGTTATTAGATCTTTTTAATTGCACATTGATTAAAATGGAAAAGGATTGGAAGCAATCTTAAAATATAAAAATGATATAAGATAAGAATATATCATTGTATTTTTTTAGAAATAATAATAATATAGAGTCTAATTATTTATTCTATAAGAAAAAAACTTTGATAATAATTTGAACAATTATTCACTTTTGACCTTATTTATAAAAGTAACGATTTATATTAGTAACTAAAAATTAATTTTTGAAGTTACTTATGGAATTAAATAAGCTTACTAGTAAGCTTGCTAGATAGACTTTATTACTTTAAAAGTATATCTTTGAGGTTGTTCATTAAATAGGCATTATCACTTAGGATATAGATGATTTTTTTTGTATTCTAAGTCTTTTGAAGAGGACTTGACTAAAGTTCAATTGCATAGAGATTTTGATAAAGAAGCATTTTTTAGATGGTACATAGTGATATACTTGACTTTGATATCAAACTCTAAAACTATAGTATTGTATCAAAGATTAGATGAAGAATCTCATAGAACTCAAGTAATTAATAATGTATAGTAGGACCTTATAGTCTTACACGCACTTTAACAAAGAACATTTTTTTCAACTATCTCTGCTTTAAAAAGAAATAAGATTAGTTATCAAATAAAAAGGTTCTATTGAAAAAATAATTTACTATTGTGTATGTGGTTTGATAGAGCTAAGTATATAATTTTGAGGCAATATCAAAAAAATTCCTTAGTGTAGTAAGTACATGAAGAGCTTAGATATTTTGGAATATATGCGACACATTTTATATTGCACAACCAATATTAATAGACTAGCATGTATCAATAAGTGGCCAAATAGGTTTTTCAATGTGAAATGTATGATCAATTCATGTCAAGTTTTAATACTTCATCATCTTGATTGAAGTCTTAATATATCATAAATTTGGACTATTATTAGTCTTTGAAATTTATTGGGCCACTTATTATTCTACATAGAGCTAAATATATGTTGGTGATAATAGACCATTTTTAAAAAATAGATTAAATTTATAACTATACTATAGAATTTTTCAAAATTGATAACTATGGCTTTTTTAGATCATGTATTGGCATGTTTTGGAGCACTTAGTGAAGTCTATATAGATCAAAGAATAGATTTTTTTGAAGCTTTTGAGGATTTGTGTACTATAGCTTTGGTAGATTATTAAACTACCTTTAGATATCATACTCAGACAAAATAGTATGGTTGAATGGGTCTAGCAGTAACCTTGTAAAGACAAAACTCTTTCATTAACTATTCAATATATCCTAGCTTTCACTAGTATTTGGCTTATCAATAATTTATCTTTAGGACCTTTCTATATAAAATACTAAATTAAATAATTAAAAAAATAAAAATATAATATAACAAAAAATCTACATAAAAAATATTTTATAAATTTATATAGTTATATAGAACAAAGTGTATAAGATCAATTGAAATTCTAATGTACTAACTTTTAACCTTCTTTGAATTAGTCCAAATCTTTAATTTAATTATGATTTAATTTTGAGATTTCTTTCCAAAATATTTCTTAATTACAAAGTCGAGTTTTTCTTTGTTGTTCTCATATTAATAAAAAAATATTTTTGAAATATAGAAGGTTATCATATTTTGATGCCTCTTAGGTTATTTTATATTCTTTTATTATTATTGTTTCATTTCAATATAGTCCTCAACTAAGCTTAAAGTATCCTTGCCAATGTCTATGACTACCTCTATGATTGTTTAAGTACAATTGAGATATAAATAAATAAATAAATAGATAAATAAAAAAAAATAGGTTGCTTACTTAACAATGTTGTAATTTTATAATAGAGCTTGTTCATAACTCATTGTAATGATCAATAATTAGCTAGTAAAAAAAATAAAGAAAATATAGTTCATATGTAATTATAACTTAAAAACATACTTTTCTTGTAACTAGTTGCTTTTGTAGTACTGATGAATCCAAGGTGCCATATTAGCATGTCTGATATTAATCCAAAGGTTGCAATTTGACCTTCTAGAGTACTAGTATGCCTTTTCAAGTAGAATTGATCTTATCTTATTTTATGTGCTTTAGCTTGACTGTTAAGACAACATTTTTTTTGCGGATGACATTTGAAGGAAGTAGACATTAGATACTTAATCTATATCTATTCTTGTCAAGGTAAATTTATAAATTTTCTCTTCACAATCTTTGTAATAATTCTCTTTTCTAAAGATTACAACTGCTTATATCTGTACAATCTTGACAACTATAAAATTCTTAAGTATTTATTCATTCTTAAATCCTAAAATGAAGTCAAAGCTGGTACTTCTTTGATTTTTGTAGTTGTTGTGTAGATTGAAAAGGAGATTAAAGAAATGATGCAAATATTGGTGGACATGAGTCTCTATTTGGCTAGTGCTCAAATAAAATTTGGCAGTCATAGGAATAAGTGATTTGGCCTTGGAATTAGAAAGATATAAAGAGATTGTATGTTATAAATTTACATACAAGATTTGTGCATGGTAAAAGGATGCAATTTGTAATAATTGCATATTGTAAGTGGATGAGGTGTTTGGAGAAGAATATATTTAGATGGTTTGGCAATTATATGATAAGCAAAATATATTGCTTATGTACAATGATGCAAGTTAACACCATGACATTGAAGAAATTCTTAACACTCATCTAACTAAACATTCATCTCTCTTGTAGCAATGTATGAAGAGTACAAGATTCAACCATCTTAGTTAATATAATTGTTCCTTAAGGTACGCTATTTCTTGCTTCTTGCTTGGTTTGTTCTCTTTATGATTAATTTTGAGAGACTTTTTTTGTATGCTTGTAATCTTAATTAAGTCTATGCAGCACACATCTTGAATTTGATTGATAAAAATAAGATGCACCATTTAGACATCTTTAAGCAAGATTGAAGTAGAAGATGCTTTGGATACAAAATGTGAATGGTAATGCCATAACTTAGAGCTATTGATTTGCATATGGATAGTTTTGTCATAGAAGGTGCAAAGTTGAACAAGTCTATTGAAGAGGATATAATCAATAATAGAGAGTCTCAACCATTGCAGTATAAATTTATCAAAGAATTGATATACATGATTGTTATAATAGGGGACTAGATCCTTGTTTTGGAAGAATATAAGTGCCTTCATTCATCTATAGAGTTAGGTAGTTGACCTCTCAATTTTTTAGAAACTATATCACTGTACCAACCTGCATATAATTTTTATCTATTTATTTTTCTTGATTATGTTTCTACTTGTGGATTATACTTGATTATTTTTATACTTGCTTAGTACCTTTTTACATTGTATTCAAGCATAGATTGATAATTAAATTGTAAGTTGGTTGTAGCAATGATTGACAACAAATTCAAATATATATAAATTGGATCTCCAAGAGCATTGGTATAGTCGAAAACTTTGACATTGAATGTATCTAAAAATACATTAGGTTTGAATGTAAATGCTCACACTTTAATTTCAAAAGCTTATTATTTGGCAGGAATAAAAAATCACAAACCATAGGCATTTTGAATAATAAGCATTTTCATGAAGGATGGCCTTCATTATTTTTATATTAATACATCAAACCTTATCATGAATAAATTAAAAAAAAAAATACAACAGATAGGCTGATTTATGTGCTATCAATAACACAATGAAAGGCAACCTAGCATTGAAGTTGCTAAAATACTATTCAAAGCAATATGCATGCTAGACATTGTTGAAATCTTAATACAAATTGGATAGTACAGCATGAAAAATATCATTGATAGTCAAATTCTTCATAATTTAAAAAATAGACAATATGGTTGCCTATCTAACTGATGTGAAAGAAGCTGCAGATTACATAGAAGAGGTAGATGTAGGATTATCAAAAAATTTAATTTTGTATTGGAAATTAAAGAACCTCCCTTCAAATTATGACACAATTAAACAAGTGATTTCAAATGAGAAAAGCTTACCTTTATACATAGAAGTAAAAATTAGACTTTTGAATTAGTAGATGAGTAAGAATAATAAGAAATCAAAAGAGGAGCTCAAAGTTCTTGCTTTCACGTATTGATAAGGTGCATGCCAACCATATTGAAGCCCCATGAATCAAAGAAAGAAGGCAAAAGGCCATCATTCAAGAGGTTTAATCTCAACAAGTCATGAGAAGGATGTTAGATTTTTAACAGTTGTTATAATTGGGATCTAGATTTTGGAGCAAAAAATCATATTACAAGAAATTTATCTATTATATCCTTGTAAACATTTGATAAAAGAACTAAGGTCAATTTAGCAAGAGGCTAGAGATGTGATGTAACAAAAATTGGCAATGTTGCAATTCACATGTCAAGTGGAGAAATACAAAAGATTTCTCACACAAAAAATAGCTTTAATAAATAAGATGTAAATGTACCTACCATGAGGAAATTCAAGAGAACTAAAAGCTAATTCTCTTACACTGGATCTTAAGAAGACTTTTAGCAGATTTCTGAAGACTTAAAAGTGCATATTTTGTATTATCCAACTTATTTCACAAATTTGAAATCTATATTTTTTTTAGAGAATTTCCTTTCTTTTTGAACTTACACAGGGACAGTTTCGTTCAAGCCCAGCTCCACATGGTTCCCCATTGATTCTGCAGAATTCTATCCGGGGAACAATATTAACCATAAGCCACAGCCCGTTCCGTTTGCGGGGGCCGCTGGTGTATGTAAAGCAAGTGTACTGCCAAAAAAGAAAAAAGAATGGATCGACGGCGTGAAATTAACAGATCGTGCGGATCATGGTGGACGGTGGAGGAGACCCCACGCGTCGCTGGAGGTCAGCTCAGAATCGTCGCACACGTGGAAACCGTAGGCCTATGCCGAAGGATGCTTCGTTCTCTTTCTATCTCTAGAAGCCTTTCTCTGTCTTTTAATGTGGATGGGTGGGTGGGTAGGTGAGCGGTAATAGGACCCCACAGTTTCATTTCATTATTATTAATTTTCCTTAATTTATTTATTTTCAACAATCGTGCTGTTTTGTTTTATCTTTGTACTGAGTGGTCTGTTGTTATGAAAAGGGGAGCGGTAGTAATCCATCCTGTGCCCAAATACTCTTGTTTTGACCTCTTATCATTGAATGTTTTGTATGACACATGTATGTAGCTGTGCAGGTTGAATGATTGAAAATGTCTTGAGCACATCTTCATGGTCTGCATACTTCTGTCTGTCTGTCTTTCTTTCATTAATATTTTTAAAAATATTTTTCAGTAATAAGAATGCGTTATTTATAGTAGTAACCTTTTTTAAATAAATAAGTGTAGCTAACGTCAAATATATATATATATATATATATATGTGTGTGTGTGTGTGTGTGTGTGATATAACTTTTTACCACTGTAGAATAACGACACAATATTGATGTATCTAATACAATAACAAAAAAATTGCAAATTAATTCATTTTTAATAATAAAAATTTTGGTTTGCAATTTCTGGTACATTAGAATTCAGAATTAATTTTGAGAAAACACAAACCTGTAATGCTTATTCAAAATTAAGAATGTTTTTTAGAATATATATCCCTTCAAGAATTCTATTAATAAGTTTTGTTGATTTATTTTAAATTCTTTAATTTTGATGGAACGTTACAACAAAATTCATCCAATCAACAAACTTCAAGGACAGACGGAAAAAATTAGCCAATAAGAAAATTTCGAGGTCAGACACAAATGTTTTTATATAGCATAGATATATAATTAGAAAGAGAGGGAGGTGTGTTTTCAGAGAGATTGCATTGCATTAATCACACAGATTATTACAATCAACAAGACAAATAACTCCTTCAATAAAGCTACAATTTATTTTTAATGAAAATGGATATATATATATATATATATACAACTTAAATAACTATGTTAAAAGAATTTGAAGATAAATTATATTTAGAATGGTGTTTTATCTCTATTATTTTTAAAATATATTATTCTTAATCATATTTGGAGAAGTAGGAATCCATACTGTTCACACAAAAAAATGTTCTTGTGAGTTCCCATAGATTCCCATGTGATCTTGTGAGTTTCTCAAGTTCCCACGCATTCCTTGAGTTCCCATAGGTTCTTATGCATTCACTGAGTTCTTGTAAAATGTAACTAACCTTTTTTTAAAAATTTAGTGTTGCAGTTGATTATGCTTAAAAAATATGTATTATCAATAATTCATTGTTCAAAATCAACATGTTTATTTATTCATTATTCAAAATTTATCTTGTAAAATATGTATTATCAGTAATTCATTGTTCAAAATCAACATGTTTATTTATTCATTATTCAAAATTTATCTTGTAAAATATGTATTATCAGTAATTCATTGTTCAAAATCAACATGTTTATTTATTCATTATTCAAAATTGATCTTGTAAAATATGTATTATCAGTAATTCATTGTTCAAAATCAACATGTTTATTTATTCATTATTCAAAATTGATCTTGTAAAATATGTATTATCAGTAATTCATTGTTCAAAATCAACATGTTTATTTATTCATTATTCAAAATTGATCTTGTAAAATATGTCTTATTATTAGTTTATTGTTCAAAATCAAGTAGAATTTATTTGTTTTGTTTATTAAAAATATTCAAGTTCTTTTATTTGTAAATTAATTTGATATCATAAATACCAACAATATGGACATGTAATGTAATTTTTTTTTTTTTTTTTTTAAAGTAAAATAATTTTTTTAATAAGATTCATTTTCATATTTTATTAATTATATGATATCAAAAAAATATTGCATTAAATTTTCACAACTTATAATAATATTATATAATAAATTAATATATATATATATATATATTTTATTATTCATTTATATTTTAAGGTTAATATATTCTAAAAAAATAATAATCCAAAAAAATATAAAAAAAATTGTTCAAAATTTAAAATGCTTGAAGTTTAATTTTCTTAATAGAGTTATTTGTTTTCAACTCTTAAATCCATATATGCTACTTGTTTCAAATAAGTTTATTTTGATTTTAAAAAAAAATCTCTATTATTTCTTAATTTATTTCAATTAATTTTTTTAATATGAAGGATGTCAAATTTGATCGAAGGATTATAATTTCAAAAGATGCTATCAATTTTTAAAATCTTGCCTTCTTTTATGTTGTACTATTTTGTCAATAAGATAATAAAAACTTTAACATTTGTTAGGAGTTTGTTATTGTAGTCCTTAATTTGAAAATTCTATGTTTTTTCAAGCATGGATCTTATATTATCTATTACTATCCTTTAACAAAAAACCTATCAAATTTTGCTATAGTTGAAGAACTTCATTTCAAGTATGGATGTTCCACTTAATCTACCATTGTTAGTTCCCTATGTCTTCTTTATTGCAATTTTATATTATAGTTGTTCATCAAATGAATCCCTAATATGCATGCTTGTATTGAAATAAATCTAAATAGAGGCTAATATGCCATGAGATAAATAAAAACACCTTTTAATAGATAGACAAAATTATTTGTCTTTGTACTCGTGCACAATCAGCTCATGAAGCATATGGTATTCATTTAAATTGTAATGTATACATATTTTCAAACTCATTTAATAAATCTTCAACTTAAAAACATCCATAATCCATAATTTTTTAGCTTGAATATATATGATGTATCATATACAACAATTTCATAATATCAATGCATCTACAATATAAAAAAAAATAATTCTACTCAAACAAATTATGTTCAATCCATGTCTATCATACTACATAATATTAAGGACATGAACTTCACGAAGAAAAATAAATAAAGGAGACTTTTTTTTAAAGAAAAATGATAAAATATAAATAAAAAAATATGTATATTAAAAAATAATTGAAATGGCTATTGCCAAAAGACAAAAAAATTAGAGATTCTTGAAACTAGATTAGAAGCAAGAAAGGAATTAATAAGAATGAAGAAGGTTTCATTCTTTCCTCCATAAATACTATCTAACTATTTGATGATATTTTATAGGATCTCCAACACATGTATTTATTCCATTAATTATGTATATGATTAAATAGAAATAAATAAAAGTAGATTAATTTGATAATATCTTTTTGAAAAGCTTCTTTGAAGCTTCATAAACATGGTTTTGACTTTATACATATTTGTAGTTGATTGATAGATTAGAGATTTAGTCAACAAGTTAATCATATGTCATATATTGTTGTATGGCATGATTTACAATCTGAAAATATACTAGGTATCTAGCTATGGAAAATTTAGCTTTAATTTATTCATTGAGTTCTTATAAGTGAATTATTTTTAATATAGAAGACAAATAAATGCAACAATATCAAAAGTTATTCTACTAATAAAAATATTTTATATTTAGGAAGATTTATACATAAGGCTTTTTAGAATATTTAGAAATTTTCTAATATCCTTTGCTATATCAATTCATGATTAATTATTTTTTGGTAAGTTAGATTTTTAATAAATGAGGACCTATATTTCTTTCATAAAAACTCCAAATTTTCACCAAAGTCATATTCAAAAATCTAAACTTGTTGATGATAGCTTCTAATATTTGAATGTCCTTGAAAGAGTAATCCTAATTTCTAATAAGGCCTTTGGCAACCTCTTTGAAGCCCATTGAGCATGACTTTTGGCCAATAGGAATAGAGATTTTTATCATCCATCTCCATTTATCTATATGGATGGCCTAATTGCCTCTTTTGATACCAAAATATTTTTTTAATTTTTTTTAATAAATTTTATATAGTATGTATATCAAATAAATATCAAATAAATACCTAAATACCAAATAAAAGAAAAAAAATAAGATTTCAAGAATCACCAATGTTTAATAAAGATGGTTTTAAATATATAAAAACTATTATCAACATAAAAATCAATCTCAATAATAGCCCTTTTAGTCTAACTATTTCAAAGTAATAATCTAACCACATTTTATAATCAACTAAAATTTAATAATATGGCTCTTACTACATTGTATAGTAAATTATATATTAAATATATATGTGCACTATTTTCACATGGTAGTTGAAGTACAACACAATAACATGTTGATAATTTGTAGAACAAATTAACTATATAGTGTACATGTAAAAATCTTGCCTTACAAGTTAAGATATATGCTTTATAAAATCAATACATATTGAAGGTCTAATAGAACATTGCTACATAACTCTTAATTAAATAGTATATATGGAAGCAAGAGTGAATCTTTCTTCACTCTTGTCAATGCCTTTTTAATTCTTGCTTTTGTTTGAAGACTTTTCAGTCTTCTTGTCTTTAGTAATAGTCATTCTAATTTAATATATTACCATCTTTGAATGCTTTCATAGTCTTCTTGAATGACACAAGAATGTATTTAGATTCTCTTTGATTGAGATTCATGTCCTTGACAATTTGATAAGAATGCTAATTTATTGTTTTATCTTGTTTTAGAAGTAAGTAGATTATCCCACTTCTATTATTATATTTGAAGGTTGTAGATTATCCACCTTTTTATAAATAGTTTAGTTTTTTAATATTGATTTTTTTCTTAATAAAATTAGATTATCCTTCTTTGTAGAAATTTTCATTTGATATTAGAGGTTGCAGATTATTCTCTTTTAATTTAAATTTTTGAATTTTTTTGAATTTTCTATAGAAGAAAAAATTATGGATGCTACTCTTAGCTAAAGTGAGAATAGATTTGTAACTATTTTAGATCTTTATAAGCTTATTAACATTCTAAGAGTAGAAATCTCACATATTTTTAATATAAATTATAGAGGTATTATTCCTATACATATAATAGAAGTCAATTATGAAGTCCAAAGTCTATGCCAAGAAGTTGTGCAATTAAGAAAAGCAAGTATATCAAGTTTTCAATTGAATTTAAAGACTCTTACTATTACAAGTATAAAAAAGACAAAAATAAGTATATTAGAGAAGTTCGATAGAACAAGATCAAAAATTTAAGGATTTTTACAACAAATAAAGTTCTATCCAAGGTTGCATCCTTTCAAATACCATCATGGATTTATTCAAGTTGGATTTATAATTCTTTTTTTTTTAAAATCCTTTTTATTTTGGTTTGTATTTTTGATAGAAAAAGATTTATAACTATTCTATTATTTGAATTTAGTTTTAAAAGTATTTATAGCTATATTTAGAAAAATAATTGAAAAAAATAGTAAAAACTAAACTTGTATTTTTATGACAAGAATTACATTCAACCATCGTATATGCTATTAAATTCCAAAATCTTACTTGCAATGTGGATTGGAATAATAAAGTCTTTATTAGTCAATTTTGATATGGATTAAAAGATAATATTAAAGATTTATTATTGATAATATTAAGAAAAAATTCATTAAAGCAATTTATTACTTAAGTCATTTCATATAAAAATCAATTCTTTGAAAGATGCAAAGAACAAAGATTATGTAGAGAAAATATAAGCCAAATCAAGGCAACACCTTCTACATTTTAGGAAGCATACTTGTTCAAACTAGAATCTATGCAAATTGACGTAATATATTTTTTTAGAACAAAAAAATCACAAATTCTTAACCTTATTAAATTCAAGAGCTTCAAATTTTTTTATACATAAAGAATTTATCAAAAAATAAGAAATATCTTTAATTAAACAAATCAAACCTATATATGTAGAAATAATAAATGATCGTTTTTTTGTCTTGAAGTGATATTACACATGAAACTATTCTTTTAGATGTAGCAATTAGTGTTCATAATAGCTTTGTAATATTTAATGTGATTAGATCTTCTTTTAATTTAATTATTTTAGAATTATTGTAGCTAAGAAAATAAAACCTTCAAATAAGCTTAATTTCTTATAATCTAGTTTATTTCATAATCCATAGTTTAGAAAAATATTTTTCTAGGCAAGTAGAAACCAATAAGAATAATACATCCAAAACATTGTTGGTAAGTAAGAAAACTTTCATATATATTGTAAAAGAAAGATCAACTTATTTTTATATATGCTATACCTATTGTTGGTGGACAAAAGATTTTAAGCTGGATATCTAACTATGGAAGATAAAGTTGTATTTTATAAATATCTAAGAAAATTTAATAGGTTTTATCCATATAAAAAGAATGTAATTTGAATTTTAATTCAAAGGTACTTAAAGCCAATATAAATTACTTAAAAAAATTCTTTTTAATAATATCAATCATACACAAACTCTAATTAACTTATTACTTTTATAATGAAGTAATTTTGATTTTTTTTATAAGTCCTAATTTTAATCAATGAACTTCAATAAATTACAACTCCTAATTTGCTCATCTACTTTGTAATTTTTTTTTCACACAAATTCTACTATATTTATTTTATATTCTTAAAAAAATTTAATCCAATTTAATATGTAAAATATGAAAAAATGTCCAAAAAATTACATTGATGTCACTTTGCTGCCAACTCAAAAGTCGATGCAAATGTTTCAATAGAGATTTTTCTTTCTTCAATTATTAATTTCAATTAAAAACTGATATACAGCTTGATTTTTAAGTCTTCTAATACTAAGCCAAATTTCACCTTGTTTCAATTAATAGATCTTTAGATATTATAGAAACCTTGTATAACTTCAAACTACCAACTTCTGATATCCTCTTGTATCAAAAACTAGATATCTCACAATTGTGCCATTAGATTAATATAAAATTTTAAATACACTTAATATACCTAATCAATCAATTATTTTTAAATTTTGAATCATAGATGTGATATCAATTGCACAAACTAGCTGAGAGTACTAGCCTTAATTATATTGCATAAATTTCAAGTCACTAATACAAATCTTAACTTTGAACAATAATTATAAATTCATTTCAAATTCTATGAAAATAAGTCTTATGCCTTTAGAATGAAATTGAAGCTTGCTTGCCAAATCTAATTTCCAATCTTCAAATGCCTCCATATTTTGTCATAAGTGACTATTTTAATAGTTGGAGGTTTGATTTTATCCTTGTCCTACAAATAGTCAACCTTTAGATATCAATCAAATATATCCTAGAAATGTTTTAGTCCAATTCTACCATTAATTTAATCTTAGTATTAATTATACTAAATTTTTACTTCTTTTACCTTATTTTTATCAATTTATGGCCTTTTTAAGATAATAAAAAAGTTTTTATAGTCTTGAAGGTAGAATTATCAATCAATCTTTAATCTATTAGCTATTAAGAGAAAAAATAAACTAAGAGGCTTTTATGAAAGCTATATTTAAATATCTTAAATTATTATTGAATAAAAATGATTATATATTAATTAAAAATTTATTTTTCATTATATTTTTATCATATAGTTATAATATAATATAACAATATGAAGATAAAAAAAAGTATGTATTTCATAATACTCAAGTTGATTTCTAAGGATATATCATTTCAAATGATGGTCTTATAATAGATTTTATGAAGGTTTTAATTATCATAAATTAGAAGATCTCAAAAACAGTTAAAGATATATGATATTTTTTGAGATTTGTCAATTATTACAAGATCTTTATCAAGATCTTTTCTAAGGTTGCTTCTTATCTTACATATCTGACATGTGAAGAAAAATTTAAGTAGAATAAAGATGTTGAAGGAGTTTTGAAAGCCTTGAAGACCTTATTTATTTTTCTATAAATTTTATATTATGCTGATTTTTTTAAGATATTTTTTTATAAAAATAAATGCATCAAACTTTGCTATAGGTGTCATTTTGTCATGAATGGGAATAAATGAAAAGCTCCACATGATAGCTTTCTATTCCATAAAATTTTCAACAGCCAAGATTAACTACAAGATCTATAATTCAAAACTTTTTATAATCATTGATTTATTTTAAGAATTAAATTATTATCTAGAAGGTGCTTTGAATCCAATTATCATATATATGAATCATAAGAACCTTAAGTACTTCATGTCTATATGTATTTTGAATTATTGCTAAGGTTGTTAGAACATATCTTTATCAAGATTACTTATCAACTCAAAAAATAATAAGGTTTGTCAAATGTCTTTTTTAGATATTATTATATTATATCAAAAGAAAGAGATGAAAATTTTAATTAATAAAAAATAATCCTCTTAAAGCCAAAGCATTTTTATTTTTGAGTAATAAAATCAACATTGATTGTTGATTTAACTTTTTTCAAGTAAGTTCAATTGAGTATGTCTTCTAATCCTCTTCATGATATTAAGAATAATTATTTTAAGTATCATGATACTTTTAAGTTCAAGTTTATAAATAATCTAATCTATTTTGAAGGATGATTATACATTTCAAAATACAAAGTATAACTCAATTCTCCAAGCTTGTCATGACTTTCCAATAATTAGATATTTTGGATACAATAAGACTTTGGAGCTAATGTCAAGAAATTTTTAGTGGCATCAAATAAGAAAGGTATTTAAAGACTTTATACAATCACGTGAGGTTTGTTCAAGATCAAAAACTCCTTATCATTGAACTTATGGATTTCTTCAATGATTGTAATTTTTAGAACAACTATGATATTTTGTTTCTATGGATTTCATTATAGATCTTTTAATCTAAAATTTATATGATTCTATATTTGTGAAAGTAGATTGTTTTATAAAAGTGGTATATTTTATATCATATACAAAAACTATTATATATGAAGAAAAAATTAAGATTTTTTTTGAAAATATTTATTACTATTATAGATTATTCAAAAATATTATATTGGATAAAAAAACTCAATTTATATCAAGATTTTAGAGTATCTTTTTAAGTTTCTAAAGATGGACATAAAATTATCTTTGGCCTTTCATCATCAAATTGATGGACAAACAAAATAGATGAATTAAGTTTTAGAGCAATATTTGAGGTGTACCATCAACTATCACAAAGATGATTGAATAATTCTTTTGCTATTGGCAAATTTTGCATATAATAATTTAGTACATTTTTTAATTTAATAGACACCTTTTGTGAGCCTAAAATCCACCACTCTATGGATTTAGTACTACACAACGAGCTCAAGAGGTAGAATGGAAGAACTCTCAATTGTGAAATTATTAGGTTAATTAAAATGTGGGTGTTTGTAATTCAATTAAAATTAATTCCTTCCAAGCAATGGTTATCAATATTAAATTAAAATATCAGATGAAATTCAGCACACAAAAAAAGAATAAAATTAATTAATTAAGTTTTTCTTATTAATTCACAATAAGAATAAAAACTTAAGTTTAAATTAAAAGTTAGAAGTTAAGTTAAAAGTTAAAGTTAAAGTTAAAAATTAAAGTTAAAGTTAAATATTAAATTCAAAAGTTAAAGTTCAAAGTTTAAAAATTTAAGTGAGAATATTAAAGGTTAAAAGTTAAAAGTTAAAATTTATAAGTCTTAATTTGGAGATTACCCCTCTTATTTTATTTTTACTTTTATCTTCACAATAACTCGTAATCTCCACAATAACTCGTAATCTCCACTCCTTCTACTCCAAAATTCGCCAAAAATTTTAATTAGCTCCAAATTGAATGATTCATAAGTTGTTGCAAGGTTAACTTAAAGATGCTCTTGCTCCAACAAATTTCATTGCAATCTAGTGATCCAGTCGTGAAAATTTCTCCTTTGAAGTTGAGTGATCCAAACCACCGCGGCGACCAACCCCCTTCACTTAGAAATTCGCTAAAAATTCAAATTGTCTTCAAATCCAGCGAAACTTGTGCCCTTCAAAGTTCAGCTTACAAATCTTGATTCTCCCAAAATTTCAAACTAATCCAGTTATCGGGCACTGAGAAATGCCTTCCCAAACTCGATTAATCCAAACTGCGAAGGCAGTCGACCCCCTCACACTCAAAATTTCACCAAAAATTCAGTCCAACTCCAAATGGAGCGAACCTTATCTTGTTGGAAAGCTAACAACAAAAGCTACAACCAAAAAAAAAAATCACGTTGGAACTAAAACAATTGAATGACTGATGGAGGGAAATATGAGGCTCTTGAAACCCTTGGAGTAATTGGGAGGCCAAGGGAGCTATTCTCCACCACAATGAAACGTGTTTTAAGACCCAATGACTATCATTCAAAATTCAAAATCCATGCACACCCACCCACAAAATTCAAAATGAGATTTAAAATCTAAATGAAATTAAAATTAGGATTTTTGGCCAAATTTTAGCATGGCTTTGTCCTTCACCAAAAGAGGAGAGAGAGAGGGCTTGGAAAACCAAGCCTCTCTTATACAATTGAGTGGAGGCTCATAGAAGGGTGACTACATCTCCACCCTTGATTTTTCAGATCCCTAATCTAGATCTACGGCCTTCATTCATCCAAGATCCAATCTCGTTATCAAGGCTGATGGCCCTTGCAAGTAGTCAAGAAGGCATTTTTTTGTAAATCTAACTTCACTATTGTGTTCAAAACACCTTTTTAAGCTAAGATCGACTACGCACATGCCCTAATCCATGCTCAATTATAATTTCCATGGAAGTTTTTATTTACAAGGATCTTGGCAATCTTTTTGTGAAATTCTTCAAAATGAGAATTTTATTGCTTCTCTTGTATTTTGAAGGAGAGGTTGCTGATCTTGTTTTCTTCACTCCACGAGGTAAATCTGGTGCCACCATTGCATTAAAGAGACTCCTATTAAGTAGAAGAACCACCATGCCGCTTAAATTTGCCGAATTTGGAGGAAAAATCCAAAATTACCATTGCTAATTTCCCTAAATCTTTTAGAGAATTATAATTCCAACCCCTAAATCATATGAATGATCATAGACGTACTCATTGGCTTTTAGTCAACCCTTATAGTAATGACTAACAACCTCTAAATTATTAAACTAACTAAGTTGCTATTCTAATTTTCTAACTATTATCACTTTAGTCCTAATTAACCTAATTCAAGGAATTAGGCTATGATTTATACCATGAAGAGTTGTAATCCTAAAAATTCTATAAAACTGAATTCTACTTATATAAATCCTAATCTAATATGTTTAATTATCGTAAAATAGGAAAATAACAAAAATTTAAATTTTAGAGTATAATTGAGAGCTGACACCTTTATTTACTAATTATGATTACCATCCATAATTTAATACTTTTGACTTTTTAAAAATTAATAATCATATAGTAAAAGATTTGATAATTTTTTTGTTAGAGTTATAGACAATAATAAAGAGTCAATCAAAAGAAGCTCAAGAATAACAAAAGACCAATGCAGATGCCAATCACAAGGAACAACTATAATTCAAGGTGGATGATAAGGTATGATTATTTAGTTGCAATATTAAGACTACTTGTCTTTGTGATAAGTTGAACTATCATAGGTTTCAATTTTTTTCTATTTAAAAATAAATCAATCATGTTGCTTATTAATTATATCTATCAGAGTCTATAAAGATCCATTCCATATTTCATGTATCTCTTCTTAAATCATATAAAATAATGAATATTTTGACAAGAAGACAAATCCCACCTTCTTTTATAGAAGTACATAATAACGAAGAGTTTGAAATAGAAGAAGTCTTAGATTCAAGGTGGCACCAAAATAGATTAAAATATCTTATACATTAGCATGAATATGATATTAGTGAATACATATGGAATCCAAAAAAATATCCTATAAATGCAACAAAGAAGATTGAGGCTTTTCATTGACAACATTTATCAAAATCAAAATAAAGAATAACAAGATCTATAAAAGATGATGACTGCTATTTGTAGAATTTTTTATTAAAAAAATATTAAAAATATATATATTTATTTCAATAATTACCTATATAATTATATAGAAATAAAGAAAAATAGATTGATTTTATAATAACTTCCAAATAAGCTTCTTAGAAGCTTTATAGATATAATTTGACTTTACACATATTTGTAGTTGATTGATAGGTTAGAAACTTGATCAATAAGTTAATCACATGTCACACATATAAAAAAATTGCTTTGCAAATTAAGTTATATGTCTTACAAAGTCAACACATGTTGAAGATCTTATAGAACATTGTTATGTAGCTTTTAGTTAGATAGTATATATAGAGGTAAGAGTAGAACCTTCTTTACTCTTATCTAGTCTTTCTAGTCCTTACTCTAGTTTGAAGACTTTCTAGTCTTCTTGTCTTTGGCAATGGTCATTCTAATTCAATATATTATCATATTTGATTGATTTTCTAGTATTTTTGAAAAACACAAGAGTGTAATGAGATTTTCTTTCTTTGAGATTCATATCCTTGATACTTGTAAGATAAGTTTTTTATATGTGCACCACATGATTAATTTATATTACAAGCTATCAGTATGTTGTGATAGAGAGAGTTTGCTTTAAGAAAGCATTGATCTTTTGGCTACCATTAATTACTCAAATAAGTTATAAGTTTATAAAATTTAAATTTTATTCATAGCTTAAGTTTAAAAAATTATTTATATCAAATATAGAAGTTTAAGATATACAAGAGTTCTAAGATATGATTAGATATCTTAAAACCACTTCTATTCTTATAGAAATTCCTTTTGAATATTTATTATCTTATAACTTTTAATCTATCCATTTAGTTGAACTAAAAATTTTCTACAAATTATCTTATATCCTTAATTATGTCCACAAAAAATATCAACTACAAATTCATTATAAAACTTTGGATATTGCCTAATTTCTAGTAGGTACTAAACATATTAATTTTTAAGAACCTATACATTAATTCCATCATATCTCAAAAATCCAACACTCAAAGATCATAATTTTTTCATATACAACTTTTTAATATAGTCATCTATACTTATGAAAATTTTGAACCAAAAATTTATTTAAAAACTTAAGATATGTCCCAAACCAAAACCTCTATAAAAAGAACTCATAAAATGGCCTAAAAGTAAAAATATTATATTTTTGTCACCAAAGCCCTTCTAAATTTTTTATGAATAAATTCTACTTCTATTTTTAATTATGAAATTTAAATTATAAACTTAAATAAATTAAATAAATATTTTATTTTATTTATTTTTAATAATAATATAAAATTTTATAAAATTTTATATTATTTTTACATATTATACTGCTTTTCAGTATGACATCTACTCCTTCCAAACTTACACATCCTACAGCATGTGCCAATCTAACCATCTTTGTCCTCTTCATCATCTCTATATCTTTGTGTATTTTTTATTTGGTCTAGATCTAATGCTTTAAAATGTGAAAGCTTACTTAGAATAAATTTGCCATCTCTTTTCTTGAATGTCTTAATCTATTTTCCAACTACATATATCTTCAACATTGTACTATCTAATTTGCAAAGTGAATAGGTAGCTTTGTCATGTATTGCCATTATCATATATGTTCTAAACCATCTTCGAATAAACTTTCTAAGAGTGCTATATTGATGCTCCAAACTACTATCAAATACTAATGCCCAATCTCCAACTTCAATTGATTTGGAGTTCAAATAGTGGATTTTGTCAAATCTCTTTTTGTTGCTCAACTTAACAATCTTTAGTTTTTTTAATGCAGTCTCTTGGTCTTCAAGTATTCTTTCAAGTTGTTAAATCCGGAGCTTTAATAATCTCTCTTTTGTGATGCCATCCTCTCAATTCAACAACACCTAAGTAAATACAAAATCTTCCATATGCATAATTGGATGTTGGTCCAACATCAATTCAATAGGCATATAAACAATAATAGTACTAAGAGTGGTTTTATCAAGCTATAAAGCAAATGGTAGAAGTCTTGGTAATTATCGTAGCTTATCTTTATAAGCTTTGACAAGTGCATCAATAATGAGAGGACGTCTTCTCTCATTCTTGCCATTAGCTTGAAGACTATAAATAATTGTTAGCTTAAATTTCATACTATATCTTTGAAAAAAATCTTTGGCCTCTATTGTATCTAATTTTTTTCAATCAATTCTTATTCTTTCAATGCTACCATATTTGTTAAAGATTTCATTTAAGATGAACATGTGTACTATTTTATAATCTTGTTCTTTAAAACTCTTCCTTCAATACAGTTTGAAAATTCTTCTTTTGCTAAAATAAGATACTTCATGCCCTATAATCTCAATGGCATAGCGATCAAGTTAGTCACCTATTGAAAATGCATAGCCAAT